>NC_091989.1:125965791-126215791 GCF_044704955.1 Pristiophorus japonicus
TAACTTATAATGACATTACAGAAGTACATCAATGCACTTGGAATGGACATTTTCTGTGCCTCGGTATAATTAGGTTCATTTAACTGAACGTGTTATTATTGTCTCTAGCACATGTATACACATTAGTGCGGAGAGTTTCAAACTACAGTGTACTAACCATAAATATCGTTTTCTATCTTTATTTGCAATTTCAGCCTTCTTCAAATAATGAACACAAGTGTTCGTGCAACCTAGGAACCCAATTTGTGTATGCCTCCAATTTCTTCTCTTCGTCGAGGTTCTCTTTATTTGTGTGTTGCGTCACATGTGTCGCACCAACTGCGAATAAATAGGCCAATTACTGTACGCTGCCGCCTCTGTCGTGATCCACGTGGAGGCAAAAGCAGTAACGTAACAACCGGGGAGTGATGCCACTAATCTGAAAGCACAAGGAGCTCTGGTAAAACTGCATCCAGTGCAAAGAGTGAGTGTTGTAGTGGTGCATTGTTTGAGGAAAAAGTGAAGGTATCCTAAAGATTACTTTGTGTCAAAGCAAGAATTGTAGTCAGAGCTATTCAATAGCTGGCTATTACCTGCCTGGTACAATAATATCTGGCCACTTATATGTTTGGGCACTTTTTTCTTTACAAATGAAAATCCCAATATACCCAATTAACAACTTTAAAGAATATAAATTTTCAATTCTTGCATATAAAAATATAAAGAATGGATGATGATTTCTGCCGGAATCAGGGTCATTTCCAGACATTTCCTGGGTTGTGTTGTAGATAACAAACAATTTCTTCTGTGCTGAGTATCAGCGATAATTCACACTGAATTTGCTTAGTGCCGACCTATACGTTAAACTGTGCACTAAATAGGCAAGCAAAGTGCAAATAAATTTTGTTGACAACATTACTGGGGAAAAAAAACTTAGTTGAGATTATAAATTCCGCATTGTCGTTCAAGAGATCAAATGCAAGTGGTTCTAAACTAAGCCGGGGTATCGCAGTTTGAGTCATTTAACTGTAAGAACATGCCTTACAAAACAAAAACTATCGCATACATCCACCACCAAAGAGCACCAAAATCATTGAAACGTGCAGACCGCAATTAAGATGGTATTCTGCCAACTTGGCTTGTTTGTGCGTGCGCTTGACAGGTGGACGAATTCATTGTCAAACATTTCTTTGTTAAAAATGAGAAGGATGCATCTTGTGGCACTCTAGCGCACGCCACAAGAAAGGTGATATGATCGCGGTATTTTATGGCTCATTGATATTGAAGTGTGTACGTACGGTATTTAACTTTCATTTTTAGACATTCTATCAAATACATTATTCTCAAATTTCAACTGTCGCGATGAGTAATCAGAGAAAAGCATGTGGAATACTCTATTAATCTTCCATAATTGTCTCGGCGTTATTCAAAGCTGTACGTAGCAGTTATTGGGAACACTTCGAGTCAATATATAGTGAGGTGTGAGGTCCAAGAATGAAGAGAGCTGCACTTACACTACGTCTGTCGTGTCAGTGCAAAGTGGTTTTGTCTGGCACTAATGTGAATCGGGAATTAGTCAAACGCTGTCAAGATAACTGTTGTCTTAAACATCGACTCCATGAAATCTTTCCAAGCAACAGCAGGAGATGTATGCCAAATCTCTCAACCTGTAGTGCACAATTGTATCATGCAGGCTGGAGATAATCTTTTTTGCACGAGTTACTCAATTCATATGTTTCCTCGTGGAAAACAAACAGCATTGTAATAAAGAGGTTTGCCACGGGTCAGGCAGAAGAAGACAGGCAGCAGTAACCTGTCGCGGAATATGAACTTGACCAACAAGCGCAATCAACTACTCACGAAGAAAACAAGCCATAATAGTCAATACATTCACTTAAGTGTCTGAAACATCTAGTGGACAAGAGTCATCTCCACATATACTCCAAACTGTGCCCAAAGAAACCATTAAGTTTACTATCCATATTGGGACCCATGAATAAATAGCCTTTATGCCAACTATGTTATGTGGTCTACAAAGAGTATCTTAAACGGAGTGCACATAAACAAAGTGTTGAACTTGGGAATTTGGAGCGAGTGGGTCTCTTGTAAGTTCTGGGTGAGTATTAGCTGTAAAAGGTGAAATTTAGTTTAACATTTAGGACTCAACATTTTGAATTTAAATTAGAACTTTAAAATCTGTAGTTAACAGAAACCACCTGCCTGTGGCAGTTAACTGCCAGTGTTTATCTAGAATAGGTGCTAATTACTGTGAGCAGGGAGCTGAGACAGCACTTGTAACTTAGGTGTGGCTCCAAAGCTATAAAAATAGAGTGTCTTAAACCAAATGCACTTAAACAGAGTGTTGAACTTGGGAATTTGGTAAGAGTGGGAATTCAGAGCAGAAGGGGAAGAAAGTGTTGCCTTTTGCCTCCAAGACTTATAGGGACAGAAATTTGTCTGCTTGGCACCACCTGTTAGCGCCCGCCCGACCGACCGAGTGCCACGCTGGCAGCGCCTCCTGGGAACTTCAGTAGAGGTTCACCAGCGGCACTAACCGTTAGCGCTGCGCACTCGAGCGCCACCCACTTGGTGATGTAGATGCGTGTGCAATGCCACGTTAACACCATGGTCGCAAACTTCATTGGATTTACCTGCCTTAGCATCTGCTGCTAATCGCGACAGGGAAAGCAGGCATTCCCCAATCTTCTGAGGCAATAAGGAGATGGCTGAGCAGGTGGGTGTCCATAAGTTGTGATTTTTGAAACACCATTTAGTTATCCTGCACTTATTTCACCTTAATTGGCATGCAACAGTCTTCAAAGGAGCTCCGGTCCATTTTTGTCCAGTTTTCAGGTAGTCGATCGGACCGTCTCTTCAGACACTAGGATGCCGGTTTTTGAGCGTCAAAACTTTAGTTGCGATGCCAAACTACTGCGCCAGGAATCAGGGTTCCTAAGAGGAGTGTGAAATGTTTCCCTTAGTGCTCCACTCCCCCCTTGGGGTGCTAAAACTGAATGTCCCAGTAGGAGGTGGTAAACATCACCCGGCGCTAAAGTTAGCAACCAGGCAATGTCACCATCTCAAATCAGGCTACACTGAATTTCCATCCCATAGTGCTTCGTGTTACAGGTAAATATTTAATTTCATCTACCTAGAACTTAAACTAGATCTAGTTATTAGTTTAAAAACTAAACTGTAAGCTAAGTTAATTAAATATATAGGGGGAAAATTTGTCCCCTTAGCACCTCCCAGTAGATGGCGCTAATAGGGCACTAGACAAGTATCACCAGGGTGAGGCGAATCCAGCACCACATGCCAAATCCTGCTCCCCCTCCCCCCGGTAGAGCTGCCGGTAAGAGGTATCGCTGGGAATGTCAACGGCAGGTAAATCGTGATATCAGTGAGTGTGCAATTCTCACTGTCCGCCTGATTTGTTAAATTGATTCTCACCACTTACCTCACCACCTGGAGTAAACACTGACAGGGAGAGCTGGTGTGCAGCACCAGGAAGCCAGCTCCAGGGATGTTATTTAAAGGGATCATCAGTAACCATTCGCAGCTGTCAGGTTAGTGCAGTTTCAGTGGTTTCTTGTTAGTTTCACGCACTGCTACAGTTTAATTCAATAATTTGAAGTTTCTTTAGTACCAAAAGTCTTGTGGCAACTAAAAAGTAGCTACTTTTATTCTTTAAAGATTCAAATTGCTACACTTAGTAACATTAATGGGGGCACCTCGCCCTCCAGGATCTATGGCGGAGGGAGCAAAGGCAGCAATAAATACAGGAACGTGTGTGCAGAGGGATGAGGAGGGAAATCAGGGTGCTCACCAGGAGGCCTTACCCTCCAACGGTATTCCAATAGCACTTCTCTTACCTTATCCAATAGGTATGAGGTTCTTGCTGCCTGTGTGAATGAGGGCAAAGTCTGCAGGGTGGATAAGCAAACTAATCATGGTACAGGAGGCCATTCAAGTGGGGGATTGAAAAGGAATGTTGTAGTGGTAGGGGACAGTATAGTCAGGGGGATAGATACTGTTCTCTGCAGCCGCAATTGGGAATCACAAAAGCTGTTTTGCCAGGGTTAAGGATAGCTCCTTGCAGCTGGAGAAGAATGTGGAATGGGAGAGGGAGGAGCCAATTGTCATGGTCCATGTAGGAATCAATGACATGGGTAGAACTAGGAATGAGGGTGGTTCTGCTGGGAGAAATTGAGGAGTTGGGTCCAAATTTAAAAGCAAAACCTCAGAGTTAATAATTTCTGGATTGTTACCTAAGCCACGTGCAAATTGGCATAGGGCCAAACAGATCAGAGTTAAATGCATGGCTCAAAGTGTGGTATGGGAGGAAGAGGTTTCTATTTATGGGGCCAGTACTGGGGAAAGAGTGAGCTGTACCATTGGGACGGTCTCCAATTAAACTGGGCTGGGACTAGTGTCCTGGTGAATCGAATAACTAGGGCTGTAGTTAGGACTTTAATTAAAAAAATGGGGGAGGGGTCAGGTGAGGGGAAATTTAGAGATCTAAAGAGAAATGTCAAGGCAATGGAGCAGTGTAGCGATTTGGGTAAAGAGAAGCATTGTGTGTATTGAAGGGACAGACAATTTAAAGGTAATCATGAATCAGCAAATAAAATGAAAGCAGGGAATAAAGGTAAAAGGTTCAAACTAAAGGCTCTTTACCTGAATGCGCAAAGCATTCGTAACAAGTTTGATGAATTAATGGCACAAATAGTGATAAACAAGTATGATCTAATAGCCATTACAGAAACATGGTTGCAAGGTGACCAGGGTTGGGAACTAAATATTCCAGGGTACTTGACATATCGAAAAGATAGGCAGACTGGAACAGGAGAGGGGGCGAGGTGGGGGTAGCCCTGATAAGTAAGGATGGCATATGGACAGTAGAATCAGTATGGGTGGAGATAAGAAATAACACGGGGCAGAAAACAGTGGTGGGACTACTTTATAGACCCCCTAAAAGTAGCTAACCATAGGACAGAGTATTAATCAAGAAGTAATAGGAGCTTGTAACAAAGGTAATACAATAATAGTGGAGGACTTTAATCTGCATATAGATTAGGCAAATCAAATTGGCAAGGGTAGTCTGGAGGACGAGTTCAGGGAATGTATTCAAGCCAGTTTCCTAGAACAATACGTCGTGGAACCAACCAGGGATCAGGTTATTTTAGATCTTGTTTTGTGTACTGAGACAGGGTTAATTAGTAATTGTATAGTAAAAGTTGCTCTAGGGAAGAATGATCATAATATGATAAACTTTCAAATGCATTGTGAAATTCTAAGAGTTTAAGTTCTTAAACTTAAACAAAGCCAATTACATAGGTATGAGGGGCGAGTTGGCTATGGTGGATTGGGAAATTAGCTTAAAAGATATGACAGTGACAATCATTTAAAGAAATAATCCAAAATTCACAATGAATATACATTCCATTGGGAAATAAAAGCACTATGGGACATATGATCCATCTGTGGCTAACTAAATAAGTTATGGATAGTATTAGATTAAAAGATGAGGCTTTATAATGTTGGAAAGAATAGTAGGAAGCCTGAGGAGAACTTTAGGAACCAGCAAAGGATGACCATTTTTTAAAAAAGGAAGAAATGGATTATGAGAGTAAATTAACAAGAAATATAAAAACAGATTGTAAGAGTTTCTACAAGTATGTAAAAAGGAGGAGAGTAGCAAAAGTAAGTGTTGGTCCCTTAGAGGCTGAGACAGGAGAAATTATATTGGAGAACAAGGAAATGGCAGAGACTTTAAACAAATATTTTGTATCTGTCTTCACAGTATAAGACACAACAAGTACACCAAAAATAGTGGGGAACCAAGTGGCTAATAAGAGCGAAGAACTTAAAGTAATTAATGTCAGTAGAGAAAAAGTACTTGAGAAACTAATAGGAGTAAAAGCCAATAAATCCCCTGGACCTGATGGCTTACATCCAAAAGGATGGCTGCATAAATAGTGGATGCATTGGTTGTGATCTACCAAAATGTCCCAAATTCAGGAATGGTCCCAGCAGATTGGAAGATAGCAAATGTAACTCTGCTATTCAAGAAAGGAGGAAAAGAGAAAACAGGGAACTAGAGGCCAGTTAGCCTGACATCAATCATTGGGAAAATGCTGGAATCTATTATTAAGGAATCCATTATTAAGTAACAGGATACTTAGAAAATCAAAATATGATTAGGCAGAATCAACGTGGTTTTATGAAAAGTAAATCATATTTGCCAATTTTATTAGAGTTTTTTGAGGATGTAAGTAGCATGGTAGATAAAGGGGAACCACTGGATGTAGTATATTTGGATTTCCAAAAGGCATTCGATAAGGTGCCACATAAAAGGTTGTTAAGCAAGATAAGGGCACATGGGGTTGAGGGTAATGTATTAGCATGGATAAAGGATTGGTTAATGGAGAGAAAACAGAGAGTAGGGATAAAGGGATCATTTTCAGATTGGCAGGCTTGTAAGATTTCTAAATTTCTGGCATTAAATTGACAGCGAGACTGATTCTTTGGAATAGTTTATTAAACACACACACATGTACAGCTATCAGCAGTCGTCAGCTATCCTACGGATTGACTTAGTTACAACAGATACAATGTTACAATAATGATTTATAAAAAGGTATACGTCACTTTCCTCTGGCTGGCTGAACACACGGTCTGCTGTTTCGGCTGGTCTTTGAGCGGGCGGTTTACCATGTGTTCAGGAGAGAACGAGCAGTCTGCTCTTGGGTTTTTATATCCCTTAAGTCCATTGTTCCTCAGAAAGCCCCAGGATTGGGTCTTGGTTGCAGGGCAGTTACTTATTGGCTCTCTTCACACATGTGTCTGTCTGGAGGACCCGGTGCCATACCTTGATTAGGCTAATGGCTTTCCAATTAACATTTTTTCTAGTTTGGTGAGTTTCAAAGCCATGGAGACATGAACTTGGGGAAGGTGTCCATTTTGTCTCTTCAAACTGCCTTTCCATATAATCTACATTTTCAACATTTATACATACACAGAATCAATTTTGTCATTACTAAACACTTTTATTCTTACAGGCTGTAACTAGTGGGGTGCCACAAGGATCAGTGCTAGGGCCTCAGCTATTTACAATCTATATTAATGGCTTAGACGAAGGGACTGAGTGCAATGTATCCAAGTTTGCTAATGATACAAAGCTAGGTGGAAAAGTAAGACATGAGGAGGATGCAAAGGGCCTCCAATGAGTTAAGTGAGTGGGCAATAAGGTGGCAGATGGAGTATAATGTGGGGAACTGTGAGGTTATTCAGCTTGGAAGGAAGAATAGAAAAACAAAACATTTTTTAAATGGTGAGGAACTATTAAATGTTGGTGTTCAGAGAGATTTAGTTGTCCTGGTACAAGAAACACAGAGGGGGAGAAATTTGGTTGAGTAGCGGCTCAATTAATGTCCGGGAAGGGCGGTAATGTGTCTCGAACTGCTTACCGCCTGGCCGCGCAGCTTGCAGTGACCCACCAGGAAATTTGCTTCCACATTTAGCGTCCACCCCTAATCACGCAGGAGAAACCAAGTCGTCCCATCTTCCATAGTCAATACCTGCAGACTATTTAAAGAGAGGAGAAAAAGCATTCATCAGAGGTCACATTGAGTGCAAGATTTCTACAGAGCACGGTGCATGAACCTCTGATTTTGGAGTGGCAGATTTATCTGACATTACAGAGTCGTTTCGATTTGAGTTTATCAATTTAATGGATGGATTACTAGCTCGCCAGCATTGCCTTCTACCTGCTTTTGTTAGGCGGCATCAAGTTAGAAGGGCTATTGGCCATGTCGGCCCAAGAATGAGGAGAGCCCATAGTCTTTGGGGCAGGAGGTCTTACCCCCCATGGGTTTACCGGCAGCAACGCTCATACCTCGACCTGTCGGAGGAGCAGTGTATCAGAAGGCTGCATTTCCAAAAGGAGGTCGTTACAGAGATATGCCATCTCCTACAGGCAGATCTGCAGCCTCACATCAGCATCAGGAATGCACTGCTCGCTGCAGTAAAAATCCATGTAATGCTGGCTTTCTATGCCTCCGGCTCTTTCCAGGCTGCATCAGGGGACATATGCAGCATCTCTCAATTTGTTGCACATCGCTGCATCCATGATGTCACACAGGCTTTCTACACTTGCAGAATGGACTTCATAATGTTCCCAATGAGCAGGGAGAAACAGAATGAGCGAGCATGTGGGTTTGCCAGGATTGCAGGCTTCCTGAGGGTTCAAGGAGCCATTGACTGCACACACATGGCCTTATGAGCACCATTCAAGAACGGCAAGATATTCAGAAGCCAAAAGGGATACCACTCCCTGAATGTGCCGCTGGAGTGCGACCACATGCAGTGCATCCTTGCAGTGAATGCCCGCTATCCTGGGAGCACACATGATGCGTTCATCCTGCGTGAGAGCACTGTGCCATGAATGTTTCAGCCACCATGGGAAGGGCATGGCTGGCTGCTCGGGGACAAAGGATATGGCCTGGTCACCTGGCTAATAACCCCCTCTGCAACCCCACAACAGAAGTGGAGCATTGCTACAATGACAGCCATGCGGCCACCAGCAACATCATCGAGTAGACAGTAAGGGTGTTGAAGCAGTATTTCCGATGCTCTGGAGGCAGCCTTCAATAGTCCCCTCAACAAGTGTCACTATTCATTGTGGTGTGCTGCATGCTGCACAACTTGGTCATAATGAGGGCCCAGGCATTGCCTGTGGGGATTGCAGCCCCACCTCAGGAAGTGGAGGAAGAGGAACAGTAGCCTACCATGGCCCTGAATGGCCAGCTAGCCGTGGAGGAGGAGCAGCATCTACGGTGGAGGCAGCATGGCATTGCTGCTAGTGCAAGGGCCACATGTCAGCGGCTCATAATGCATCATTGAATGGAGGAAGCTGAGGGATGCAGCTAATAATGACAATGCTATGTGCTACGAGAATGGTACATTTCCATGAAATTACACATTAATACACAATACGGGAATGCAACCGGTCAAATTAACATTTTATTAACGGCATCAAAAGCCTCGCCTCAAACATCACACCAACAACCCCTCACCAGCTATGAATAAAAAATGTAACAAATACTCCTTGAAACAGCGTAACACAAAATTCATTTCAGCAATACATGTACAAACACCCATGCCATTTGTAATTCCACACCAGCTTCCATGTACCATTTTAGTCTCAGACCCCTACACCAATAGCAGGCGTCAAACAACAGCAACAAGATATTTACAATACTATTTACACGATAAGGACATCCATCCAAGGTGGAAAAAGTCTTCATTCAGACTTGCTCTGGGATTTGCCACCCCATACCTTTACCTCCCCCCCACGCCTACTGCTCCTCTTTAATGTGGGCTCAGTGCCTGCAGCAAGGCTGCTTGAGGGCTGCTGTGTGTGTAAAGGAGTCAATACAGATGGCCTAGCAGGATGCCCTGGAACAGCTCTGGGCCTGGAATGCCCGGCTGCAGACTGCACTGCCTCAGCATCGGCGGCAGCAGTCTCAAATGGCCGGTGTGTAGACTGCAGCAGCTGCAAAGGCGGAGTGGCAGTGGTGGGAGACGGGATGCTGTCATCTTGAGCAAAGACAGTACCTTCTATTCCCAGCAGCTCACTGACACTTGGAGCAGAGCCTCAGCATCCGGAGCAATCTGTGGGAGCAGAGATTGCTTGCCTACTTCGGCACTGTTACTTCCCGGTTGGACAGTGGTGAACACAGCGAGGAATGCAGCAATCAGTATTTGCATGGCATCACTCTGCGACTGACTATGTCTGAAACGCAGCAGTCTGAGAGTTGATGCTAGCAATCATTGACAGCATCACATCATGAAGACCTTGCATGGCTTGGGCCTGTGATGTGATAGCTGCTGCCATGTCAACCATGGCATATACCATCTCCCTCTGTAAATGGGCAAGGATGAGCTCATTGGACTGCTGAAAGGCAAGGGCCTCCCCCAACCTCAGAGCAAGTGCATTCACGCTCGACAGGACCTTCTCCAATGCACCCATAAGCTTGCGGTGCATTTACATGGACTCTCTGGACATAGCCTCCAAGTCCAGGTCCACTTCTGACTACCTCTGAGCAGGACTCGTAGGCCGACTCACCCTCCGGAGTGATGACCCCCGAGCTTCCCCTCGCACTGGACATTGCTGCAGGCCACATGGGCCAGTAGCCTCAGGCTCTTCAAAACCTAGGAATGTTGACTCTTCTCGGTTCAACTGATGGAGGATCTCACCCTGTCATTATACTTTCGTCACCTTTCTCATCATCTCCCCTGTCAGTCGAAGTGGACGGCTCACGGAAGACTGCCACGCTTCTGGCTCCTCATCTGTAAGAACAAAGCAACAGAACTGTGGTTAGCAGCAGGGGAGGGGCAGGAAGGGAAGAAGTGGCTGTGATATATTCTCTACGACATCAAAAAACACATTAAAAAGATGGCTCTACAGGAACTTGTCAGGTGACCTTGTCACATGATGCTTTTATTGTATTACATGAGCAGTTGCATTACCATAGTAGTCCACGAGGTGGAGTAGTCCATTAGGTAGAGCTCTATATTACACTTCTCCCTCCTTAATGAAGAAGTAATCACAACAAAATAATCATTATACATAACATGCATGGTTGTACACAACAAAAATTGATTTATTTTGCAAAATTTACAAATCAAACTTAACCACTTGTTTTCTGTTTTGAAAATGATACCTTCGCTCTCAAACAAAACTTTCCAAACATGGTGTTGCACTTAGACTCATTCTAGGCTGAGCCTGAGGAAAGTTTTCCTCCAAGGGCAACCCTTGATCTACATTTTTGACTCTCTACAACTTCAGACTGTTTGTCTGCCTGACTCAGACTCAGGCTTAAATTTTGACTTTCTCTTGGACTTGTTTCTAGTACATCTGATGTCGGATTTGTTATTGGTACTCCACTTGTAACAAGACTATCTGATGAGTCATAAATAGCAAATCATTCCAACTTTCAACTCCATCCACATCTGTAGATAAAATATGAACAATATGAACAAACCTAACCTGTCCAAGATCAAACAACTTGACCAAATATGTGCGAGGGCCACATATCTTCACTATTCTTCCTGGTAACCACTTTAAGCATTTATGGTGATAGTTCTTTACTCCCATCTTCTGATTCAATTTCACACTTCTCTCTCTTACTTTACCTCTATCATGATTCTCTTTCTGTCTTAATTGTTCCTCTTCGACTGACTGTGTGCCAGGTTTGGTTTTAACAACGAGAACTTGGTTCATGGCTGTCATTTGAGAAACAACTCTGCTGGCGTTCTACCAATAGTTGTATGAGGAGTATTACAGTAAGTAATTAGTAAATTTGCTAGATTGTGGTCCAATGACAACTGCTGTTTCACCACCAAAGGAGAAATGTGGGTGACTGAATTAACGCTTCCTTTCACTCTTGCTGCGTTTCAACCTAATTTCCCAGTAGGCGGTGCAAACTTTTCACGGGTGCTATAGTTACCACCCCAACAGGATTAACACCTCAAAATGGGTAGTACTGAATTTCCAGCCCAGAGTATTACTAAGGGAGTCGTGGAAGAGCCTGGTTGCAGCCCTGTGCCTTTGTGAAATTATTGTATGTGTTTGCAGCACCTCAATGCACAAATGTCAAAATAAATTTGGTCATGGTCTCTTTGAGGAAATTGACTGATGACGCATCATCAAATGACATCACCAGACCCACTTTTGTGTTTTTGTCAGTTCCACTTGCACTTGCTCACTCATGCTCTGTGCTTCACCAAGTCCTTTACCCTGAAACTTATGAACTGATTTGCTCAGAATGTATATATCTGTTCTGGTATTTCCAGCTTTAGGAGTCGGTGTGCAAGGTGCTCTAAGTTACTTGGAGGAGTGTGAGGAGCTCATGGACCTCTTTGTATCTAAGATTGAGACCATCCATTCGGCCGCCTCTTCCCTTCCTTCCCCTAGCCCACCAGGCCAAACTTCCTCTAAGGAAGACCCCTTGCCCTAACCTTGACCTCACATCTTTCTCCAGTTTCTCTCTGATCTCCCCTCATGATCTTTCTGAGCTCATCCTGCTCCCTTGATCCTATCCCCACCAAACTGCTGACCACCCAACTTCCTTTTCTGGCTCCCATGTTAGCTGATATTGTTAATGGTTCACTCTCCTCAGGAACCGTTTGCTTTTCCCTCAAATCTGCCGTCATCATCCTTCTCCTCAAAAAAATAACCCTCGATCCCTCTTTGATCGAGCTTTTGGTCACCTGCGCTAATTTCTACTTATGTGGCTCGGTGTCAAATTTTTTATCTCAAAATACTCCTGTGAAGTTACTAGGGATGTTTCATCCCATTAAAGGTGCTATATAAATACAAGTTGTTGTTGTTGTTATTATTGGTGGCCTGTGACACTGTTTCCTAAACAAACATAAAGGCTGGAATTCTTCTGCTGTTGGTCGTTCGGGTTTGGAGGCGGGTCGGCAGTAACAGTTGCAGCAATTGCGGCGTGTCAGGAACCTGCCATCATCCCATCCCCAGCCTTTAACTCGGGCGCGTGTGCCAATGCACCACAGACCCGATCGGGAGAGTTGGGTGACCTAATTAAGCTCATTAAATCCTTGTTGTGAGATCCTTAACAGGGTTTTTATCCATACCTTACCTTTTCATTTTTACTGGATGACCTTGGAGATCACGGGCTCAGGGACCACGTCTGTCAATGTGAGGCAGAAACTCAGTGCCCATTGAGTGAGGACATTAATGAAGAGCATTAAGGGAAAGGCTCCTGCTGATTCCATTTTGAGCACAGATTTTAGTCGACTAGAGTTTGCAAGTCTTTTCGGCAACCTCAAATCCACCCTCACCACATTGCTGGTAACTGTCACAACATTGACAGTTTGGTCCTCTGATCTCTACTTGACCTGCCATCTATTACATCAGCATGGTTGCCGCATATACTGTCTCACCTTGGTCCTCAGAATCGGACCAGGATAAGCCCCAACACCAGCTGCAGCAGGCACACCTGTAGCGACAGCAACAACACCACCAACCTTCTTCTCACCAACCTGATGATCCACAGGACAGAGGGCATCAGCACAGGGCTGCACCGCGTGGGAGGTGATACCCCCAACACAGGCTATACAGGCAGAGGATGAGCTTCCTCAACATGACTGAGCAGCATTGACAAAGGAGGCTCAGGTTATCGCACCAGGTCCTTGCAGATGTTTGCAGCTTGCTGGAGCAAGACCTGCAGCCCAGAGGACCTGGCTGTCAAAGTCATCAGCACCCTCAACTTCTTCACCTCAGGCTCCTTTCAGGGATCTGCAGCAGACATTTGCGGCATCGCTCAGTCGGCCATCCACAAATGCATCACACAGATCACCAATGCCATGTTTAACAAGTCAGACAATTATGTGAACTTTGCCACCGATGAACCCAAGTGTTACTGAGCATGCGCTTGGCTTTACCACTCTGGCTGGCTTCCCACGGGTGCAGGGCATCATTGACTACAGATATGTGGCTATCAGGGCGCCCCCACCTCACCCAGGCGTGTTTGTGAACTGCAAGGACTTCCACTCGCTCAATGCGGAGCTGGTCACTAATGACAGGAAGATCATCATGTATATGTGCAGCAAATTCCCTGGCAACTATCATGACTTTTTCGTCCTGCACCAGTCCACCCTCCCTCAGAACTTTGCACCACCAAACACACTTACCAACTGGCTGTTTGGAGATGAGGGCTATCCACTAAAGATGTGGCTCATTACATCCTTGAGGAGGCCAAGCAATGAGGCCAAGAAGTGTTATAATGACAGCCACATAGCCACCAGATTTGTCATAGATCAAACAATAGGCATGCTGAAGATACGCTTCAGATGCTGTGACAGATCCAGAGGAGCCTGTCAGTACACATGAGCCAGAGTCTCCAGAATCATTGTCATCTGCTGCACGCTGCACAATATAGTGCAGCAGCAAGAAATAGAACTGCACGAACAGCATGGCGCACATCCCAAAGTCTCTTCAGAGGAGGTGGAGGAGGAGGAGGAGCAACAGCTGGAAGTCAAAGAGGAGAAGCAGGAGGTCCAGATGGCTCCAGCAGTGGAGCACATTGCTGCCAATGAGACCAGAGATGGCCTCATCATGGCTAGATTTACTTAACTTCTTGCATTGCAGGAATGAGGAGGGTCAGGTGCACTAAGTGTCAGTAGGGGAACATTTAGAGAACAATAATCATAATATCATAAGGTTTAGATTAGCTATGGAAAAGGACAAGGAGCAATCTAGAGTAAAAATACTTAATTGGCGGAAGACAAATTTCAATGGGTTGAGAACAGATCTGTCCCGGGTAAATTGGAATCAATGATTGGCATGCAAAACTGTAATCGAGCAATGGGTATAGTCAAGGTACATTCCCGCGAGGGGGAAAGGTAGGGCAACTAAAGCCAGAGCTTCTTGGATGCTGAAAGAGTTAGAAGGGCCGAAATTGCCCCCCTCCTTACGCTTCAAGAGGCGGTAATGGAGCGGATAGGCCTTACCGACTGGGGGCAGACAGATGGGTTGACCCTTCCTATATTGTATCCTGGCCGGGAATGGCGGAAACGGGTTTTCATGCCGCCTGTGCTGCCACCGATTGGGCACATGGTCGGCTCGACATGGTGGCCACGGGTTCGGTTGGGCCACCAACAGGCAGACCGGCATCCCTTCTTAGGTACCGGGCCATTGGCCCGGCCAAAACCCTCCCTGGTGGCTCAGTGGATGTCAGTGAAGTGGCTACAAAGATCACAGCGGCACTCCCCTTTAACTGAATGGGAGGGATGTCATGTCACGTCAGTGCGAGGCGGCACGTCTGCCTCACCGCAGCCGCTCTACACTGCGGAGGGAAAAAGAGGGCAAAACCGCGTGAAACACTGGCCCTCGATGGGGCAGTGAATCTGCTAAAAAAATGGTAGGTGTGCCCCGTTTGGGGCGGAGGGCAATTTCGGTTCCAGAGTGTAAGCTGACGCAGAAAAGAGCACATATGTCTGATGTCAGGTTGAGAATACAATTGAGAATCAGACTGAATATAGAAAGTTCAGAGGTGAAGTGAAAAAGAAAATAAGAGGGACAAGGAGAGAGTATGAGAATAGATTAGCCGCTAACAGAAAAGGGATTCCTAAAGGGAGAGAAATTCAATATCGCCCCGTTTGGGGGCGGTAATGTTTGAAAGCCAGGAAACTTAGCGCCAGTCACTAATGCTTCCCCACTCTCAAAAAATTGACCTTAGCTCTCCAGGAAGGAAGTGGAGTGTTAAATCAAGTGCTCCATTTCCTCCTTCGAGTGCTAAAGGATGTGGTCGGGGTGGAAATCTCAGCAGCGCTGCACACTGGATCGTGCAATGCTGCCGTGTACAAAGGGCCCTTCCTTCCCTTAAAGGGCCATTACTGCAGGCTCTGCAATTTAAAATGCACCTACCTGGACCACCAAGAGAGCAGCGAATCCGCCCGATCAGCCCAGCGCTGCTGCATGGGGCGAAAGTGAACTTAGGGTCCGGGACTCTAATGGGGCGATGCGCACAGCGATGACGTCACAATCTCCGTGTGCAGGAGATCGGGGCGTAACACCATAGCACCACCGCTAAACTACCACTAAATATGGTGAAAGTCAATGACAGCGCCGTGCCCGGTGGCAACGGCATTTGTGCCCCTTTTGCGCCACTCATAACAGGAGGCACAACTGCACCCAATTTCTAGCCCAAAGTCTTCTATAGGCATATAAATAGTAAACGGGTAGCAAGAGGAGGCGTGGGGCCGATAACGGACCAAAAAGGAGACCGATGCAGGGAGACAGTGGGCATGGCTTTGGTATGAAATTAGTACTTTATATCTGTCTTTACCGAGGAACAAGATGCTGCCAAAGTCATAGTGAAAGAGGAGGTAATGGAGATATTGGATGAGATAAAAATTGATAAAGAGGAGATATTAGAAAGACTTAAAGTTGATAAGTCACCAGTACTGGATGGGATGCATCCTGGGATGCTGAGGGAAGTTAAGGAGGAAGTTGTGGAGATACTGGTCGTAATCTTCCAATCCTCCTTCGATATAACAGGTGGTCCTAGAGGACACGAGAATTGCAAATGTTACACCCTTGTTCAAAAAAGGGTGTAAGGATAAACCCAGCAACTACAGGCCAGTCAGTTTAACCTCAGTCGTGGGGAAGCTTTTAGAAACGATAACCAGTGACAAAGTTAACAGTCACTTGGACAAGTGTGGATTAATTAAGGAAAGCCAGCATGGATTTGTTAAAGGCAAATCATTTTAACTAACTTGATCAAGTTTTTTGATGAGGTATCAGAGAGGGTTGATGCGGGCAATGAGGTTGATGTGGTGTACATGAACTTCCAAAAGGCATTTGATAAAGTGCTACATAATAGGCTTGCCAGCAAAGTTGAAGCCCATGGAATAAAAGGGACAGTGGAAGCATGGATACGAAATTGGATAAGTGACAGGAAACAGAGGAATGGTGAACGGTTGTTTTTCAGACTGGAGGAAGATATTCAGTGGTGTTCCCCAGGGGTCAGTATTAGGACCATTGCTTTTCTTGATATATATTAATGACTTGGACTTGAGTGTACAGGATATAATTTTAAAATTTGCTGATGACACAAAACTTGGAAGTATAGTGAACAGTGATGGACTTCAAGAAGACATAGGCTGGTAAAATGGGAGGGACACACAGCAGATGAAATTTAATGCAGAAAATTGCAAAGTGATATATTTTGTTACGAAGAATGAGGAGAAGCAATATAAACTAAATGGTACAATCATAAAGTGGGTGCATGAAGAGAGAGACCTGCGATTACATGTACACAAATCATTGAAGATGGCAAGACAGGTTAAAAAACGGTTAAAAAAGCATACGGGCTTCCTGGGCTTCATAAATAGAGGCAAGGAAGTTATGATAAACCTGTATAAAACTCTGGTTCGGCCTCAACTGCAGTATTGTGTCCAATTCTGGGCACCGCACTTTAGGAAGGATGTGAAGGCCTTAGAGAGGGTGCAGAAAAAATTACGAGAACAAAGGACTTCATTTACGTGAATAGACTAGAGAAGCAGTGGTTGTTCTTGTTATGTATTTAACCCCTTATAACCTGTATTACACTACCACCAGAGGGCCTACCTGTTGGAGTGCAAAGGGATCCCAGCATCCCTTGGGAGAATGGTATATAAGCAGGCCACCCACAAGGTACCTGCACTCTGGAGTCACAATAAAGGAGCTAAGGTCACACTTGCTCATTGTACACAGTACTTGGTTTCATCCTTTATTATGAGCATAACAATTGGCGACGAGGTAACGAACAACCGCGCAAAAATGAAAAGAACAGTTGGTATCCTGGAGAAGTTCTCAGAAGGGGATGATTGGGAGGCCTTCGTGGAGAGATTCGACCAATACTTTGTGGCCAACGAACTGGAAGGGGACGAGAATGCTGCCAAACGAAGGGCAATCCTCCTAACTGTCTGTGGGGCAACAACCTAAGGCCTCATGAAGAATCTCCTAGCTCCGGCAAAACCAACAGAGAAATCCTACGATGAATTGTGTACGCTGGTCTGGGAGCACGTAAATCCTAAGGAAAGCGTTTTGATGGCGAGATATCAGTTCTACAAATGTCAGCGATTGGAGGGCCAGGAAGTGGCGAGCTATGTCGCCAAACTAAGGCGCCTCACAGGACATTGTGAGTTTGAGGGATTCCTAGAACAAATGCTTAGAGACTTTTTTTGTTCTGGGCATTGGCCATGAGACAATCCTTCACAAACTGTTGACTGTAGAAACTCCGAATCTTAATAAAGCCATAACGATAGCCCAGGCATTTATGTCCACCAGCGACAACACCAAATAGATTTCGCAGAGTAAGGACATTTTGGCCAGTACTGTGCAAAAAGCAACGTCAGTTTCAAGCAGAAATATACATGGCAAAACATACACACTGGCTGCTGCTGCCCGACCTCAGGTGACCCAGAGTCCGCCATCAATCGTTAATGCGAGGCTGTTAACACCTTGTTGGCGCTGTGGAGGTGATCATCGGCCCCATCAATGCCACTTCAAGCACTATGCGTATAACGGTTGCAGAACAATGGGACACCTCCAGCAAATGTGCAGGCGAGCTGCAAACCCTGAAAACCCTGCAAAGCACCACATTGCAGAGGAAAATCGATCCCCTCGGGATCAGGCTGAATTGGAGACTCATACCGAGGAGGCAGAAGTGTACGGGGTACACACATTCACTACGAAATGTCCACCAATAATGTTCAAAGTTGAACGGAATGCAATTCCAGTATCTATGGAACTGGACACGGGTGCGAGTCAGTCCATAATGAGTAAAAAGGCCTTCGACAGGCTGTGCGACAAAAAGGCACACAGGCCCAAGCTCAGCCCCATTCACACCAAACAAAGACTTACACCAAGGAACTAACCCTGGTAATTGGCAGTGCAGAAGTCAAAGTCTCCTATGATGGAGCAGGCCACGAACTCTCGCTGTGGATTGTGCCAGGGGATGGCCCCACACTGTTTGGCAGAAGCTGGCTGGGAAAAATCCGCTGGAACTGGGACGACATTCGAGCGCTTTCATCCATTGATGATGCCTCATGTGGCCAGGTTCTGAGCAAGTTCCCATCGTCGTTTGAGCCAGGCATTGGAAGCTTTTCAGGGGTGAAAGTGCAGATCCATTTGGCTTCCGGTATGCGACCCATCCACCACAAGGCACGGGCGGTACCGTACATGATGCGTGAGAAAGTAGAAATTGAGCTGGACAGGCTGCAGCGAGAAGGCATCATCGCGCCGGTGGAATTCAACGAGTGAGCTAGTCCGATTGTCCCAGTAATTAAAGAGGACGGCACGGTTAGAATTTGTGAGGACTATAAAGTAACGATTAACCGTTTTTCGCTGCAAGACCAGTACCCGCTACCCAAGGCAGACGACCTATTTGCGACCCTGGTTGGTGGGAAGACGTTCATCAAACTGGACCTGACCTCGGCCTACAAAACGCAGGAGCTGGAGGAGTCTTCGAAAGGCCTCACCTGCATCCACACGCACAAAGGTCTGTTCAACTATAACAGGTGCCCATTTGGGATTCCGTCGGCCGTGGCAATCTTCCAATGGAACATGGAGAGCCTGCTAAAGTTGGTTCCTCGCACCGTGGTTTTCCAAAGCCACATACTGGTTACAGGTCGAGACACCATTGAGCTCTTGAAGAATCTGGAAGAGGTTCTTGGTTGGTTGGATCGCGTGGGGCTCAGGTTGAAACGCTTGAAGTGTGTTTTCCTGGCGCAGGAAGTTGAGTTCTTGGGAAGAAGATTCGCAGCAGACGGCATCAGACCCACCGCGCCAAGACGGAGGCCATCAAGAACACGCCGAGACCACATAACGTGACGGAGCTGCGGTCATTCCTGGGACTCCTTAACTATTTTGGTAATATCCTACCTGGGTTAAGCACCCTGCTAGAACCCCTACATGCGCTACTGCGCAAGGGAGACGACTGGGTATGGGGGAATTCACAAGTGGCTGCCTTTAAGAAAATCAGATATCTGTTGTGTTCAAACAAACTGCTTGTCCTGTATAACCCTTGTAAAAGATTAGTGCTAGCTTGCGATGAGTTGTCATACGGGATCGGATGTGTGTTACAACAGGCTAACGAATCGGGGATTTTGCAACCGGTCATATAGAAACATAGAAACATAGAAAATAGGTGCAGGAGTAGGCCATTCGGCCGTTCTAGCCTGCACCGCCATTCAATGAGTTCATGGCTGAACATGAAACTTCAGTACCCCATTCCTGCTTTCTCACCATACCCCTTGATTCCCCTAGTAGTAAGGACTTCATCTAACTCCTTTTTGAATATATTTAGTGAATTGGCCTCAACAACTTTCTGTGGTAGAGAATTCCACAGGTTCACCACTCTCTGGGTGAAGAAATGCCTCCTCATCTCGGTCCTAAATGGCTTCCCCCTTATCCTTAGACTGTGTCCCCTGGTTCTGGACTTCCCCAACATTGGAAACATTCTTCCTGCATCTAACCTGTCTAACCCCGTCAGAATTTTAAACGTTTCTATGAGGTCCCCTCTCATTCTTCTGAACTCCAGTGAATACAAGCCCAGTTGATCCAGTCTTTCTTGATAGGTCAGTCCCGCCATCCCGGGAATCAGTCTGGTGAACCTTCGCTGCACTCCCTCAATAGCAAGAATATCCTTCCTCAGGTTAGGAGACCAAAACTGTACACAATACTCCAGGTGTGGCCTCACCAAGGCCCTGTACAATTGTAGCAACACCTCCCTGCCCCTTTACTCAAATCCCCTCGCTATGAAGGCCAACATGCCATTTGCTTTCTTAACCGCCTGCTGTACCTGCATGCCAACCTTCAATGACTGATGTACCATGACACCCAGGTCTCTTTGCACCTCCCCTTTTCCTAATCTGTCACCATTCAGATAATAGTCTTTCTCTCTATTTTTACCACCAAAGTGGATAACCTCACATTTATCCACATTATACTTCATCTGCCATGCATTTGCCCACTCACCTAACCTATCCAAGTCGCTCTGCAGCCTCATAGCATCCTCCTCGCAGCTCACACTGCCACCCAACTTAGTGTCATTCGCAAATTTGGAGATACTACATTTAATCCCCTCATCTAAATCATTAATGTACAGTGTAAACAGCTGGGGCCCCAGCACAGAACCTTGCGGTACCCCACTAGTCACTGCCTGCCATTCTGAAAAGTCCCCATTTACTCCTACTCTTTGCTTCCTGTCTGACAACCAGTTCTCAATCCATGTCAGCACACTACCCCCAATCCCATGTGCTTTAACTTTGCACATTAATCTCTTGTGTGGGACCTTGTCGAAAGCCTTCTGAAAGTCCAAATATACCACATCAACTGGTTCTCCCTTGTCCACTCGACTGGAAACATCCTCAAAAAATTCCAGAAGATTTGTCAAGCATGATTTCCCTTTCACAAATCCATGCTGACTTGGACCTATCATATTACCTCTTTCCAAATGCACTGCTATGACATCCTTAATAATTGATTCCATCATTTTACCCACTACCGATGTCAGGCTGACCGGTCTATAATTCCCTGTTTTCTCTCTCCCTCCTTTTTTAAAAAGTGGAGTTACATTGGCTACCCTCCACTCCATAGGAACTGATCCAGAGTCAATGGAATGTTGGAAAATGACTGTCAATGCCTCCACTATTTCCAAGGCCACCTCCTTAAGTACTCTGGGATGCAGTCCATCAGGCCCTGGGGATTTATCGGCCTTCAAACCCATCAATTTCCCCAACACAATTTCCCGACTAATAACGATTTCCCTCAGTTCCTCCTCCTTACTAGACCCTCCGACCCCTTTTATATCCGAAAGGTTGTTTGTGTCCTCCTCAGTGAATACCGAACCAAAGTACTTGTTCAATTGGTCCGCCATTTCTTTGTTCCCCGTTATGACTTCCCCTGATTCTGACTGCAGGGGACCTACATTTGTCTTTACTAATCTTTTTCTCTTTACATATCTATAGAAACTTTTGCAATCCGTCTTAATGTTCCCTGCAAGCTTCTTCTCGTACTCCATTTTCCCTGCCCTAATCAAACCCTTTGTCCTCCTCTGCTGAGTTCTAAATTTCTCCCAGTCCCCGGGTTCGCTGCTATTTCTGGCCAATTTGTATGCCACTTCCTTGGCTTTAATACTATCCCTGATTTCCCTTGATAGCCACGGTTGAGCCACCTTCTCTTTTTTATTTTTATGCCAGACAGGAATGTACAATTGTTGTAGTTCATCCATGCGGTCTCTAAATGTCTGCCATTGCCCATCCACAGTCAACCCCTTCAGTATCATTCGCCAATCTATCCTAGCCAATTCACGCCTCATACCTTCAGCGTTATCCTTCTTTAAGTTCTGGACCATGGTCTCTGAATTAACTGTTTCATTCTCCATCCTAATGCAGAATTCCACCATATTATGGTCACTCTTCCCCAGGGGGCCTCGCACAACGAGATTGCTAATTAATCCTCTCTCATTACACAACACCCAGTCTAAGATGGCCTCCCCCCTAGTTGGTTCCTCGACATATTGGTCTAAAAAACCATCCCTTATGCACTCCAGGAAATCCTCCTCCACCGTATTGCTTCCAGTTTGGTTAACCCAATCTATGTGCATATTAAAGTCACCCATTATAACTGCTGCACCTTTATTGCACGCACCCCTAATTTCATGTTTGATGCCCTCCCCAACATCACTACTACTGTTTGGAGGTATGTACACAACTCCCACTAACGTTTTTTGCCCTTTGGTATTCTGCAGCTCTACCCATATAGATTCCACATCATCCAAGCTAATGTCCTTCCGAACTATTGCCTTAATTTGCTCCTTAACCAACAATGCTACCCCACCTCCTTTTCCTTTTATTCTATCTTTCCTGAATGTTGAATACCCCTGGATGTTGAGTTCCCAGTCCTGATCATCCTGGAGCCACGTCTCCGTAATCCCAATCACATCATATTTGTTAACATCTATTTGCACAGTTAATTCATCCACCTTATTGCGGATACTCCTTGCATTAAGACACAAAGCCTTCAGGCTTGTTTTTTTTAACACCCTTTGTCCTTTTAGAATTTTGCTGTATAGTGGCCCTTTTTGTTCTTTGCCTTGGGTTTCTCTGCCCTCCACTTTTCCTCATCTCCTTTCTGTCTTTTGCTTTTGCCTCCTTTTTGTTTCCCTCTGTCTCCCTGCATTGGTTCCCATCCCCCTGCCATATTACTTTAACTCCTCCCCAACAGCACTAGCAAACACTCCCCCTAGGACATTGGTTCTGGTCCTGCCCAGGTGCAGACCATCCGGTTTGTACTGGTCCCACCTCCCCCAGAACCGGTTCCAATGCCCCAGGAATTTGAATCCCTCCCTGCTGCACCACTGCTCAAGCCACGTATTCATCTGCGCTATCCTGCGATTCCTACTCTGACTAGCACGTGGCACTGGTAGCAATCCCGAGATTACTACTTTTGAGGTCCTACTTTTTAATTTAGCTCCTAGCTCCTTAAATTCATTTCGTAGGACCTCATCCCTTTTTTTACCTATGTCGTTGGTACCAATGTGCACCACGACAACTGGCTGTTCTCCCTCCCTTTTTAAAATGTCCTGCACCCACTCCGAGACATCCTTGACTCTTGCACCAGGGAGGCAACATACCATCCTGGAGTCACGTATGCGTCCAGAAGTTTGTCCAAGGCTGAAAGGGCCTACAGCCTGATTGAAAAAGAGGCTCTGGCGTCGTATACGGGGTAAAAAAAATGCACCAGTACTTATTTGGCCTCAAGTTTGAGCTTAAAACTGACCACAAGCCGCTCTTATCGTTGTTCTCTGAGAGCAAAGGGATTAACACCAATGCCTCTGCCCGTGTCCAAAGATGGGCGCTCACGCTGTCGGCATACAACTATGTAATCCGCCACAGACCAGGCACAGAGAACTGCACAGATGCTCTCAGTCGGCTGCAATTGCCCACCACCGGGGTAGAAATGGCACAGCCAGCAGACTTGCTCATGGTCATGGAGGCATTCGAGAATGAAAAGTCCCCCGTTACGGCCCGCCAGATCAGGACCTGGACCAGCCAGGATCCTTTACTGTCCTGGTAAAAAACTGTGTCCTCCATGGGAGCTGGTCTAGCGTTCCGGCGGAGATGCAGGAGGCGATTAAGCCGTTCCACAGGCGCAAAGACGAAATGTCCCTGCAGGCGGACTGTCCGTTGTGGGGCAATCGCGTGGTCTTGCCCAAGAAAGGCAGAGATACGTTCATTTGTGAACTGCACAACACCCACCCAGGCATTGTAATGATGAAAGCCATAGCCAGATCTCACGTGTGGTGGCCCGGCATCAACTCAGATTTAAAGTCATGTGAGTGCACCAGTGCAACACTTGCTCTCAGCTGAGCAATGCACCCAGAGAGGCACCGCTAAGTTTGTCGTCATGGCCCGCCAAACCATGGTCGAGGATCCACGTGGACTATGCGGGCCTATTTCTAGGCAAAATGTTTTTGATTGTCGTGGCGCTTCTTCAAAATGGATTGAATGTGCGATAATGTCTGTAAGCACGTCTCTGGCCACTATTGAAAGCCTACGAGCCATGTTTGACATGCACGGCTTGCCTGATGTCCTAGTCAGCGACAATGGGCTGTGCTTCACCAGTGCAGAATTCAAAGAATTCATGACCCACAATGGGATCAAACACGTCACATCTGCCCCATTCAAGCCCGCATCCAATGGCCAGGCAGAACAGGCAGTTCAGACCATCAAGCAAAGCTCCCTGCAGACCATGCTGTCCCGAATGCTGCTCAGCTACCGTACCAGATCCCACTTACTCACCGGGGATCCCCCAGCCGAGCTGCTCATGAAAAGGGCGCTAAAAACAAGGCTCTCTCTTGTCCACCCTGATCTCCATGATCACGTGGAGGGCAAGCTGCATCAACAAAGTATACCATGACCGCGCAAATTTGTCACACGATATTGAGATTAATTATCTTGTGTTTGAGCTCAATTATGGACATGGTCCCAAATGGCTTGCTGGCATGGTCACAGCCAAAGAGGGGAATAGGGTGTTTCAGGTCAAATTGACCAATGGACAAATGTACAGAAAACATTTGGACCAAATCAAATTGCGGTTCACCAACAGCTACGAACAACCTGAAGAAGACACCACCAACTTTGACCCTCCAACACATACACAAGTGGCAACTGACATCATATTTGACCATGAAGCCGAACTCACCATCCCCAGAAACCCGGCAAGGTCGGTTGCCCAACAGCCCAGTGAAGAACTAACCAACTCATCCACACCCACATTTGTACCGAGATGATCGACAAGGGAGCGAAAAGCCCCAGATCGTCTCACCTTGTAAATAAGTGCACTGTTGACTTCAAGGGAGTGATGTTATGTATTTAACCCCTTGTAACCTGTATTACATTACCACCAGAGGGCCTACCTGTTGGAGTCTCAAGGGATCCCAGCATCCCTTGGGAGCACGGTATATAAGCAGGCCATCCACGAGGTACCTGCACTCTGGAGTCACAATAAAGGAGCCAAGTTCACATTTACTCATTGTACACAGTACTTGGTTTCATCCTTTATTATGAGCATAACAGTTCTTGTCTGCTTTTACCAGGTGTAAGAGTTTTAAGGACATTCGCTGGGCAAGAGTTGGATAAATAGCCCAAATCTCCGCCCGCAAAGGCCCTTCGCCCGGGGATGCGTTGGAACTGTCAAAAGAAATGTTGACAGTTTGCAAGGGCTGGATTTCGGCACATGCGCTTTGCGCGCCTAAAGCCGGAACTTGCGGGGCCTCTTCGGGTGCATGTGCACATCGTATGTACCCGGAGAGTCCGCAATTTCAGGGCCAGTATTTATTTTCATCACTTTCCGGTCATGCCCATTTTTGTCTGCTACTTTGGAAGTGGCTTTGTGAGTTGGATTGAATGGTGAGACATTACGTAACCTCCAGCAATGGGGGTCAGTTTGAAAGGAATGGCTTGTTCATTGTAGGGATGCTTTATGGTATTGGGGGGGGAACTTGGCACAGGATGTGGCAGACATGTAGAGTCATAGAATCATAGAATGGTTACAGCACAGAAGGAGGCCATTCAATCCGTTGAGCCCGTGCCGGCTCTCTGCAAGAGCACTTCAGCTAGTCCCATGCCCCCATACTTTCCCCATAGCACTGCAAATTTTTATAAACCTTTATAAAACACTGGTTTGGCCTCAACTGGAGTATTGTGTCCAATTCTGGGCACCGCACTTTAGGAAGGATGTGAAGGCCTTAGAGAGGGTGCAGAAAAGATTTACGAGAACAAAGGACTTCATTTACGTGAATAGACTGGAGAAGCTGGGGTTGTTCTCCTTAGAGCAGAGAAGATTGAGAGGAGATTTGATAGAGGTGTTCAAAATCATGAGGGGTCTAGACAGAGTAAATGGAGAGAAACTGTTCCCATTGGTAGAAGGGTCGAGAACCAAAGGATACTGATTTAAAGTGATTGGCAGAATATCCAAAGGCGACATGAGGAAAATCTTTTTTACACAGCGAGTAGTTAGGATCTGGAATGCACTGCCTGAAAGGGTGGTGGAGGCAGACTCAATCATGGCTTTCAAAAGGGAATTGAATAAGTACCTGAAGGAATAAAATTTGCAGTGCTATGGGGAAAGTGCGGGGGAGTGGGACTAGCTGAAGTGCTCTTGCAGAGAGCCGGCATGGGTTCAACGGATTGAATGGCCTCCTTCTGTGCTGTAACCATTCTATGATTCTATGACTCTATATGTCTGCCAAATCCTGTGCCAAGTTCCCCCCCCCCCCCCCCCAATACCATAAAGCATCCCTACAATGAACAAGCTATTCCTTTCAAACTGACCCCTATTGCTGGAGGTTACATAATGTCTCACCATTCAATCCAACTCACAAAGCCATTTCCAAAGTAGCAGACAAAAATGGGCATGACCGGAAAGTGATGAAAATAAATACTGGCCCTGAAATTGCGGCCTCTCTGGGTACATACGATGTGCGCATGCACCCGAAGAGGCCCCGCAAATTCCGGATTTAGGCGCGCAAAGCGCATTTACCGAAATCCAGCCCTTGCAAACTGTCAAAATTTCTTTTCAGTTCCAACGCATCCCCGGGAGAAGGGCCTTTGCGGGCGGAGTTTGGGCTATTTATCCAACTCTTGCCCAGCGAATATCCTTAAAACTCTGACAAATGGTAAAAGGAGGCATAAGGCCTACTTTTTACCAGTGTAAGAGTTTTAAAAGATAGAAAAATAAAATGTTATCAATAATTTTTATATTAGAAATCCTGTCCATTAAGGTAAGTTTACTTTTAGTCCTCTTAAAACATAATTAAAAAATTCCATTTTTTTTTGACTAAAACGTTTAATTAAATTCAATTTCAATTAATTTAAAATGTTTATGTTTTTGGGGATATCCCCATTCACAGAAATGGTGATGTCCGTGTAAACGGAACTGACTATTACTGTGAATGGGGATATGCCATTTTCATTGGTTGATCCAGCCCACATGATCCTAGGATGGACATACGATCCTGTAATATGTAACCATCTGTGCTCAGCTGTGCATGGAGGCCTCGTAGTGAAAGTGTTCATTCCTCCGGGACCAGCAGGTAAATTTGTAAATATTTTTGTGGGCGGACGCATCCGCCTGCGGGAAGCTCCAACTGCAATTTCAGGGCCAGTACTTTTATACGTGTGATAACAGTATCAGAACCTTAACAATAACACTTGTTTATACACCCATGTGCACACCCTTGTGCAATTAGGATTATGGCCTTTTACTTTTAAGCATGCCTCTTCAAGATGCACCCACTGTGGCTTCAGCAGAGGTAGAGGCAGGCTGCTCACTTCCCTGCTGCGACTCCATAGACGCTCTTGGTGAACGTCCTCTGGATTTTGGAGCCTGTGATGGCCCCGTGGAAGACTGCTCCCCCTGCAAACTCGGCCAACTCGATCTGAGGAGGCATGTGGGGCTCTGACTGAGGGGGAGGCAACAGAAGAGAAGTGTGAGCACTTAGAGAGGAGCCCCCACTTCCATGTCCCGCCTCACCATCATCCCTCTCATGGGCCATCCACACTTCCCTGCAAACAAGGAGCTGGAGAGCACTTTGCTGCACAGCAGTGGGGCCATGAGGACCCAAGTCAATGTTTCGATCCCTCCTAGCGAGGAAGAGTTCTAGGAGCCTCTGCCATCCGTTCTCCACAGCTAGCATGTGCTCGTGAGTGGTGCATGAGCTGCTCCATGCAGGTGGCCATCCTATCCATGGAAGAACACATCGTTGCCATCGCCTGCAGCATGGTGGTGCTCATGTTGCAGGTGGAACCTCCTTTCTCTGAACATTTGAAGACACCACAGCTGCAAAACCTGGCCGAGCCTCCTGCATTTCTTGTTGCCCCTCCAGGATCACCCTCTTTCTGAATGGCCCCGAGGCTCAGCGTCTGTATGCAGCTGAGCAGAGCTTGAAGCATCCTGCACCCTCCAGCAAGGAGTCTCCACTGCTGTCCCTATAAATACCATCTGCTCTTGCTCACTTGTGACGTGTGAGACATGAGGTGACAACATTACTCTATCTCGCATGGGATCCACCGAGGTGTGTGTATCTGCGCTGGTGCTGGGTGCACTTGGGTCTGGTGACGGAGCACCCTCAGAGGCTGGCGGCTCCTCTGAGGATCCATCTTCCTCCTCCGACTGGACAGTGGGGGGGCTCTTAATGGACCTGTGGGAGAGGAAAGAGAGATTTAGAAATGTTATATTAAGAATAGTAATGATACCATTATGCAGATGATGAACATTCACTGGCTGCTGTCATCAGTCACCATATGAGCGACTGCTGTATGCCATGCAGCTGTATGGGATGTAATTCTGTCACCAGGTTGCTGGGATGTCCCTCTCTCTCTCTGTCTCCCACTCCCAGCAGTTCTGAAACTCTCGACACCTCCCGCGAAGGCCACTTGCTCGACTGCGGTCAAAGTACTGAAGGATGGAGGCCATTTCCAGTTCTCTCCCTCTCCCTGTTGTTGTGGGCTCTCTTCTCCTGCAAGGATGGAAAGAAGAGAAGTTTGAGTGAGCATGAAGGAATGAGTTTAAGGAATATGCAGATTACATCTATAGAGGGTGACTATGAGGGAATGTGGTGAAATTACCAAATGGCCTCTTTCTGTGATGTCACTGTTGTGTATCTATAAAGCATGCACTCCCATGTTCCTCCACCAGGGAGCTCATCCCCTGAAGTCCCAAGGGATCCCAGCATCCCTTGGGAGCACTGTATATAAGCTGGCTCCTAAGGCCTGTTCCTCACTCTGGAGTGTCTTATTAAAGACTGAGGTCACTGTTACTTTTACCTCCCTGTGTGCAGTCTCATCTGTGTTAGGAACACAATAACTTGCGACGAGAATATGAATCCAACGCAAAGATGCAGCAAACTGTGGGCATCCTGGAGAAGTTCTCGGAGGGTGAGGACTGGGAAGCCTATGTCAAACGGCTAGACCAGTACATTGTAGCCAACGAGCTGGAGGGAACAGGAAGCGCTGCAAAAAGGAGAGCGGTCCTCCTCACAGTCTGCGGGGCACTGACCTACAGCTTCATGAAGAATCTTCTGGCTCCGGTGAAACCCACAGATAAGTCATATGATGAGCTGTGTACACTGGTTCGGGAGCATCTTAACCCGAGGGAGAGCGTGCTGATGACGAGGTATCGGTTCGACATGTGCCAGCGATCTGAAGGTCAGGAAGTGGCGAGCTACGTCGCCGAGCTAAGGCGACTTGCAGGACAATGTGAGTTTGATGGCTACCTAGAGCAAATGCTCAGAGACTTTTTTGTACTGGGCATTGGCCACGAAACTATCCTACGAAAACTTCTGACTGTAGAGATACCAACCCTCAGTAAGGCCATTGCGATAGCATAGGCGTTTATGTCCACCAGTGATAACACCAAACAAATCTCTCAGCACACAAATGCTAGCAATGTTCATAAATTAACTGGAACTGTGTTTGCGAGCAGAAATGTACAGGGCAGAACCCACGAGTCTGCAACTGCCAGCAGGCCTCAGGTGACCAGATGACTCAGAGTCCCCAACAAAGGATGAATGCAAGGCAATTCACACCTTGTTGGCATTGTGGAGGCTTCCATTCAGCCTATTCATGCTGCTTCAAAGGGTATGTTTGCAAGAGCTGTGGAACAATGGGGCACCTCCAACGAGCTTGCAAACGAGCTGCAAGCTCTACAAAACTTGCTAACCACCACGTGGCAGAGTAAGATCGGTCCATGATGGATCAAAGCAATTTCGAGCCTCAGAGAGAGGAGGCAAATGCTGAAGTACAAGGAGTGCACACATTTTCGACGAAATGTCCACCTATAATGCTATACGTAAAATTGAATGGCTTACCCGTAGCTATGGAACTGGACACTGGTGCTAGCCAATCCATCATGAGTAAAAAGATGTTTGAGAGGCTGTGGTACAACAAGGCATTTAGATCAGCCCTGAGCCCCATCCACACGAAACTGAGAACGTACACCAAAGAGCATATCACTGTCCTGGGCAGCACCATGGTCAAGGTCACCTATGAGGGCATGGTGCATGAACTGCCACTCTGGATTGTCCCGGGCAATGGCCCCAAACTGCTTGGAAGGAACTGGCTGGGCAATATCTGCTGGAACTGGGATGACATCTGAGCGCTATCACATGTCGATGAGGCCTCATGAACTCAGGTTCTTAACAAAGTTCCTTCCCTCTTTGAGCCAGGCATTGGAAACTTTTCCGGGGAGAAGGTGCGGATCCACTTGGTCCCAGAGGCATGACCCATTCACCACAAGGCGAGAGTGGTACCTCACATGATGAGGGAGAGAGTGGAAATTGAGCTGGACAGGCTGCAACACAAGGGCATCATCTCCCCAGTGGAATTCAGCGAGTGGGCCAGCCCGATTGTTCCAGTACTCAAAAGTGATGGCACGGTCAGGATTTGCGGCGATGAAAAAGTAACTATTAATCGTTTCTCGCTATAGGACCAATACCGTTGACCTAAGGCAGACGACCTATTTGCGACGCTGGCAGGAGGCAAGACATTCACCAAGCTCGACCTGACTTCGGCCTACATGACACAGGAGCTGGAGGAGTCTTCAAAGGACCTCACCTGCATCAACACACACAAGGGATTGTTCATCTACAACAGATGCCCGTTTGGAATTTGGTCGGCTGCAGCGATCTTCCTGAGAAACATGGAGAGCCGACTCAAGTCGGTACCACACACGGTGGTCTTTCAGGACGACATATTGGTCACGGGTCGGGACACCGCCGAGCACCTACAAAACCTGGAGGAGGTCCTCCAGCGACTGGATCGCGTAGGGCTGCGGCTGAAGAGGTCGAAATGCGTCTTCATGGCAACAGAAGTGGAGTTTTTGGGGAGAAAGATCGCGGCGGATGGCATTCGGCCCACAGACACCAAGACAGAGGCTATCAGAAATGTGCCCAGGCCACAGAACATCACGGAGCTGCGGTCGTTCCTGGGACTCTTCAACTATTTTGATAACTTCCTACCGGGGTTAAGCACCCTTTTAGAGCCCCTACATGTGTTATTGCGCAAAGGTGAGAACTGGGTATGGGGAAAAAAAACAAGTAATTGCTTTTGAGAAAGCCAGAAACATTTTATGCTCCAACAAGCTGCTTGTATTGTATAACCCGTGTAAAAGACTTGTGCTAGCATGTGATCCGTCGTCGTACGGAGTCGGGTGTGTATTACAACAAGCTAACGTTGCGGGGAAGTTGCAACTTGTTGCCTATGCTTCTAGGAGCTTGTCTAAGGCTGAGATGGCCTACAGCATGATTGAGAAAGAGGCATTAACGTGTGTGTTCGGGGTAAAGAAAATGCATCAGTACCTGTTTGGCCTCAAATGTGAGCTGGAAACTGATCACAAGCACCTCACATCCCTGTTCGCTGAAAAACAGGGGGTAAATACTAATGCCTCAGCCCGCATACAAAGGTAGGCACTCGCGCTATCAGCATAAAACGATACAGGCCAGGCACCGATGCTCTCAGTCAGCTACCATTGCCCACCACGGGGGTGGAAATGGCGCAGCCTGCAAACTTGTTGATAGTGGCGCAGCCCGCAGACTTGTTGATGGTCATGGAAGCATTTGAAAATGATAAATCACCTGTCACGGCCCGCCAGATTAGACTTGGACCAGCCAAGATCCTCTGCTGTCCCTAGTAAAAAACTGTGTACTGCACAGGAGCTGGGCCAGCATCCCCATTGAAATGCAAGAGCCAATCAAGCCATTCCAGTGGCGAAAGGACGAGCTGTCCATTCAGGCAGACTGCCTGTTGTAGGGTAACCGCGTAGTGCTACCAAAAAAGGGTAGGGAGACGTTCATCTCGGATCTCCACAGCACACACCCGGGTATAGTAATGATGAAAGCGATAGCCAGATCCCACATGTGGTGGCCTGATATCGACTCTGATTTAGAGTCCTGTGTACGGCAATGCAGCGTATGTGCTCAGTTGAGCAACGCGCCCAGAGAGGCACCAGTAAGTTTGTGGTCCTGGCCCTACAGACCATGGTCGAGGATTCATGTTGACTATGCAGGCCCATTTCTCGCTAGAATGTTCCTGGTGGTGGTGGATGCTTTTTCATAATGGATTGAATGTGAAATAATGTCGGGAAGCACCGCCACCGCCACCATTGAAAGCCTGAGGGCCACGGCCTGCCTGACATACTTGTCAGTGACAACGGACCATGTTTCACCAGTGCCGAATTTAAAGAATTCATGACCCGCAATGGGATCAAACATGTCACCTCGACCCCGTTTAAACCAGCCTCCAATGGGCAGGCAGACCGGGCAGTACAAACCATCAAACAGAGCCTTAAACGAGTCACAGAAGGCTCATTCCAAACCCACTTGTCCCGACTACTGCTCAGCTACCGCACAAGACCCCACTCACTCACAGGGGTGCCCCTGGCTGAGCTGCTCATGAAAAGGACAGTTAAAACCAGACTCTCGCTGGTTCACCCCATCCTGCATGATCAGGTAGAGAGCAGGCTGCAGCAATAAAATGTAAACGATGGTCGCGCCACTGTGTCACGGGAAATTGATCTGAATGACCCTGTGTATGTGCTAAACTATGGACATGGTCCCAAGTGGATCGCGGGCACGGTGATAGCTAAAGAAGGGAGTAGGGTGTTTGTAGTCAAACTAGACAATGGACAAATTTGCAGAAAACACCCGGACAAAACAAGGCTGCAGTTCACAGACTGCCCTGAACAACCCACAGCAGACACCACCTTTTTCGAGCCCACAACACGCACCCAAAGGATCAACGACACCACACCAGACCAGGAAATCGAACCCATCACGCCCAACAACCCAGCAAGGCCAGGCTCAACTAGCAGCCCTGCAGGGCCAACAACACACCAGCCCAGCGAGGGCACAGCCAACACACCAGAACAGACATTTGTACCGAGGCGGTCCACCAGGGAAAGAAAGGCTCCCGACCGCCTCACCTTGTAAATAGTTTTCACTTTGACTTTGGGAGGGGAGTGATGTGGTGTATCTGTAAAGCATGCACTCCCATGTTCCACCACCAGGGAGCTCATCCCCTGAAGTCCCAAAGGATCCCAGCATCCCTTGGGAGCACTGTATATAAGCTGGCCGCTAAGGCCTGTTCCTCACTCTGGAGTGTCTTATTAAAGACTGAGGTCACTGTTACTTTAACCTCCCTGTGTGCAGCCTCATCTATGTTAGGAACACAATAGTTACGAGATATGATTGTATTAGGGTGAGGGTGAGTGTGAAGGTGGTTTGTCAGATGGGGATGTATGTACATAGCGAGAGAGGGATGGGTGGATGTTCAAGATATGTTGGTGTGAGGAATTATGTGCAGGAGTAGGCTTGGGAAGGCAGAGTGATGGGGATGTGGTGACATATTAGAATGAAGGTGAATGTGGCTTTGCACTCACCTTTCCTGATCTCATCAGATCATTGAAACTCTTGCTGCACTGTATCCATGTCTTCCTGACGACATCCCTGCTGCTGACCTCCTCAGCATTTTGGAGCGATGTCCTTTTGGCCTTGGGGAGGTCTTTTCTGCCCATCAGAAGGGAAAAGCACCTCCCTGCATGTTCTGACTCCCTTTACAAGAATATATAGGAATTCATCCAATAAGCTGGGTGCAGCTATACAGGACTTCATATGACAAACTTCGCAAAGTTAAATTACTGTACAACAGAAGCATTAATGGAAACTTAAACTACAAAAATAAAATAAGTAAAAGACAGTTGAATTAAATTGCCCTAATCTCACAACTAATTTAAACAACTATTTGTTTGCAATGATTATACTGGGCCAAAATTGAGCGGATATTATCTAAATAAAGACTACTTCAATAAATATGCAGTACAGCGGGACCTGGGGGTACTTGTGCATGAAACGCAAAAGGATAGTATGCAGGTACAGCAAGTGATCAGGAAGGCAAATGGAATCTTGGTCTTTATTGCAAAGGGGATGGAGTATAAAAGCAGGGAAGTCTTGCTACAGCTATATAAGGTATTGGTGAGGCCACACCTGGAATACTGCGTGCAATTTTGGTTTCCATATTTACGAAAGGATATACTTGCTTTGGAGGCAGTTCAGAGAAGGTTCACTCGGTTGATTCCAGAGATGAGAGGGTTGACTTATGTGGAAAGTTGAGTAGGTTGGGCTTCTAGAAGAATGAGAGGTGATCTTATCGAAACGTACAAGATTATGAGGGAGCTTGACAAGGTGGATGCAGAGAGGATGTTTCCACTGATGGGGGAAACTAGAACTAGAGGGCATAATCTTAGAATAAGGGGCCGCCCATTTAAAACTGAGATGAGGAGAAATTTCTTCTCTCAGAGGGTTGTCAATCTGTGGAATTCGCTACCTCAGAGAGTTGTGGAAGCTGGGATATTGAATAAATTTGAGAGAGAAATAGGCAGTTTCTTTAATGATAAGGGGATAAGGGGTTATGGGGAGCGGGCGGGGAAGTGGAGCTGAGTCCATGATCAGATCAGCCATGATCTTATTGAATAGCGGAGCAGGCTCGAGGGGCCGTATGGCCTACTCCTGTTCCTATTTCTTATGTTCTTATGTTCTTATGTAAATAAGATATTCTCTCAGTGTTCCTTCATCACTTATGTTCTTCTGTCTCAATAGCAACAGGTGAATAGGCTTGACAACATACTTACACATAATTTTTTCAAAATATCCAAAAGTCCAAAAATAGCTACAGTGCATAAAATTTCAAACCTGAGGTCGATTGTACCGGGAGACCACTCTGCCTGGGATAGGGGAGGGCATCGGGTCCCACACACAAAGCGGCTGCAGCACGCACACAGAGAGGCTGCGGGCGAGGCGCTACTGCACATGCACGGACACTCCACTGCGCACGTGCAGACGACCCGGCACTGTTTTCAGCGCAGGACGCTGGCTCTGCCCCCGACCCTGACTGGCCACGCTGCGCGAAGACCAAGGTGAGACCGGACAGCGGCCAAAGTGGGGAGCGATTTTATCGGTGCACTTATCAACGGAGAAAATCAGCGCCATAGGGTCCCATAAAACCATGCTGACTCTGCTTAATTGAATTATGTTTTTCCAAATGCCCTGCTACAGCTTCCTTAATAATGGACTCCAGCATTTTCCCAACCACAGATGTTAGGCTAACTGGTCTATAGTTTTCTGCTTTTTGTCTGCCTCCTTTTTTAAATAGGCTCGTTACATTTGCAGTATTCCAATCCGCTGAGACCACCCCAGAATCCAAGGAATTTTGGTAGATTACAACCAATGCATCCACTATCTCCGCAGCCACTTTTAAGACCCTGGGATGTAAGCCATCAGGTCCAGGGGACTTGTCCGCCTTTAGTCCCATTATTTTACAGGGTACTACTGCTTTAGTGATAGTTTTGGTTTCCATATTTACGAAAGGATATACTTGCTTTGGAGGCAGTTCAGAGAAGGTTCACTAGATTGATTCCGGAGATGAGGGGGTTGACTTATGAGGAAAGGTTGAGTAGGTTGGGCCTCTACTCATTGGAATTCAGAAGAATGAGAGGTGATCTTATCGAAACGTATAAGATTATGAGGGGGCTTGACAAGGTGGATGCAGAGAGGCTGCTTCCACTGATGGGAGAGACTAGAACTAGAGGGCATGATCTTAGAATAAGGGGCCGCCCATTTAAAACTGAGATGAGGAGAAATTTCTTCTCTCAGAGGGTTGTAAATCTGTGGAATTCGCTGCCTCAGAGAGCTGTGGAAGCTGGGACATTGAATAAATTTAAGACAGAAATAGACAGTTTCTTAAACGATAAGAGGATAAGGGGTTATGGGGAGCAGGCAGGGAAGTGGAGCTGAATCCATGATCAGATCAGCCATGATCATATTGAATGGCGGAGCAGGCTCGAGGGGCCGTATGGCCTACTCCTGTTCCTATTTCTTCTGTTCTTATGATCTTATGATAGTGCTTGTATTTCCTCCCTCCCTATAGCCCCTTGATTATCCACTAATGGGATGTTTTTAGTGTCTTCTATCTTGAAGACCCATACAAAATATTTGTTCAACATCTCTGCCATTTCCCTGTTCTCCATTATTAATTCCCCAGTCTCATCCTCTAGGGTATCAACATTTATTTTAGCTACACTTTTTCCTTTTTAAGTACCTGGAGAAACTAGCATATTTAATGCTAGTTTACTTTCATAATCTACCTTCCCGCTCTTTATCATTTTTTTAGTCGTTCTTTGCTGGCTTTTAAAAGTTTCCCAATTCTCTGGTCTCTGACTAGTCTTAACCACAGTGTATGCCCTTGTTTTCAATTTGATACTATCCCTTATTTCCTTTGTTAGCCATGGATGGCTATCCCTTTTCTTACAGCTTTTCCTTCTCATTGGGTTATATTTTTGTTGCAAGTTACGAAATATCTCCTTAAATGTCTGCCACTGGTCATCAACCGTCCCATACCTTAATCTATTTCCCAGTCCATTTTAGCCAACTCTGCCTTCATACCTTTGTAGTCTCCTTTATTTAAGCTTAGGATACTGGTTTGAGATCCACTTTTCTCACCCTCCAACTGAATTTGAAATTCAACCATGCTATGATCATTCTTTCCGAGAGGATCCTTTACCAGGAGATTATTTATTAATCCTGTCTCATTACATAGTACCACATCTAAGATAGCCTGCTCCCTGGTTGGTTTCGCAATCTGGCAGCTCGGCGGGCGGGAGGTCACTTACGCTATTTGGCCGTCAGCAGCCGTCAGCGGGCGATTCCTGGCGGTACTCCCCTCCCGCCTGCTCCAGCCCAAATGGAAACTGATGCAGAGGGGAGACCGGAGGTAAACCTTGGCAGCAGTGGGCGGCATTGGCCGGTAAGGCCACCAATATCGGGGCCAAAATCTATTGGCTCAAAATTTCCTGGAATCTTGTGCCATAGTAATAGTGCATGAATGGTAAGTATCATTATTCCAGCATGGAAGTTCCAGGAAATAATGCATAAGTGAGTTATGCCATTATAAATTCTGTTTCATAATTTCATATTATTGATGTGATTTATGGCCCTCCCATGACTCTCAGTTTGGCAGGACAACAAAGGGACCATTAAAGCTGTGGAGCCTCTTCGCTACAGTCTGGAAATTGTTATCAGATTTTCCTTCCTGATTCTCTCATTTTTGTCAGTCTTTCCAGTTTTGCCATCCAAAGTCCTGTGAATGTCTGAAGGCAATACTTTCAGGACCCCCCACCCCGCTCTACATGAAAGGCCTATCCACTGGGAATTCCCCGGTTCTTTATTATCATGGATGACCTGCTGTAGGAGCAGAAGCAGAAGACACTATGGCTGAAGACTGCACCAGAATTACCATTATCTTTGGTCCCTGCCACAAACACCATTCCGCTCCCACTGATTCCAACCTTCTGCCATGCCACTTCCTGAGGCTATACCAAACTGGTCGCAACCTTGGCATCCTATTTGACCCTGAGCTGCGCTTCTGACCCTATCTCCTCTCTATCAACAAGACCACCTACATCCACCTCTGTTACATTGCCTGTCTTCACCTCTGCCTCAGCTCATCTAGTGCTGAAACTCTCATCCATGCCTTTATTACCTCTAGACTCGACTATTTTTAATGCTCTCCTGACTGGTCTCCCAATTTGCACCCAGCATAAACTTGAGCTTATCCAACACTCAGCTGCCTGTATCTTATCTTGCACCAAGCCCTGTTCATACATCACCCCTGTGCTCGTTGACCTACATTGGCTCCCGATCTGGCAATGCCGCAATTTTAAAATTCTTATACTTATTTTCAAATCCCTCCATGGCCTCTTCCCTCTTATCTCTGTAACCCCCTACAACCCCACAACCCTCCAATATCTCTGCACTCCTCCAATTCTAGCCTCTTGCGGATCCCTGATTTTAATCGTTCTACCTTTGGCCACCGTACCTTCAGCTGCCTAAGTCCTAAGCTGTGGAATTCCATCTATAAACTTCTCCACCTCACTACCTAAAACTTTCCTCTTTGAATAAGCTTTTAGTCACCTGCCCTAATATCTCTTTATGTGGTTCGGTGTCAAATTTTGGTGATAATCACTCTTGTGAAATGCCTTGGAACGTTTTACTATGTTAAAGATGTTATATAAATGCAAGTTGTTGTTGTTATGATCTGGAATGCATTGCCTGAAATGGGTTGAAAGTACATTCAATAATAACTTACAAAAGGGAATTGGGTAAGTATTTGAAAAGGAAAAACATTGCAGGGCTATGGGGAGAGCAGGGGAGTGAGGCCAAATGGATAGCTCTTACAAAGAATCTGAACAGATGGGCCGAACGTCCCTCTTCTGTGATGTAACATAGAAACATAGAAACATAGAAAACAGGAGTATTCGGCCCTTCGAGTCTGCACCGCCATTCAATATGATCATGGCTGATCCTTTATCTCAACACCATATTCCCGCTTTTTCCCCATACCCCTTGATGCCTTTTGTTTCTAGAAATCTATCTACCTCCCTCTTGAATATATTCAGTGACTCGGCCTCCTCAGCCTTCTGGGGTAGAAACGATATTGGCTCAAATGATAAGGATGTTGAAACAGTTTGGGTGGAGATAAGGAACAATAAGGGGAACAATATGGTGGGCGTAGTCTATAGGCCCCTTAACAGTAGCAACTCTGTTGGTCGGAACATAAACCAGGAAATAGTAGGGGCTTGTAAAAAGGGAATGGCAATAATCATGGGTGATTTTAACCTCCATATTTATTGGACAAATCAAATTGGTCAGGGTAGCCTTGAGGAGGAGTTCATAGAGTGCATAAGGGATGGGTTCGTTGAGCCGTATGTAACGGAACCAACCAGGGGCAGGCTATCTTAGATCTGGTCCTGTGTAATGAGACAGGATTAATAAACAATCTCCTAGTAAAGGATCCCCTTGGAATGAGTGATCATAGCATAATTGAATTTCAAATTCAGATTGAGGGTGAGAAAGTTGGATCTCTAACCAGTGTACTAAGCTTAAATAAAGGAGAATATGAAGGTATGAGAGCAGAGTTGGCTAAAGTGGACTGGGAAAATAGATTAAAGTATAGAACGGTTGATGAACAATAGTGTACATAGAAACATAGAAAATAGGTGCAGGAGTAGGCCATTCGGCCCTTCGAGCCTGCACCACCATTCAATAAGATCATGGCTGATCCTTCACCTCAGTACCCCTTTCCTACTTTCTCTCCATACCCCTTGATTCCTTTAGCCGTAAGGACCATATCTAACTCCCTCTTGAATATATCCAATGAACTGGATCAACAACTCTCTGCGGTAGGGAATTCCACAGGTTAACAACTCTCTCATCTCACTCCTAAATGGCTTACCCCTTATCCTTAGACTGTGTCCCCTGGTTCTGGACTTCCCCAACATTGGAAACATTATTCCTGCATCTAACCAGTCCAGTCCCATGAGAATTTTATATGTTTCTATGAGATATCCTCTCATCTTTCTAAACTCCAGTGAATACAGGCCCAGTCGATCCAGTCTCTCCTCGTATGTCAGTCCAGCCATCCCAGGAATCTGCTCCTATATTCAAATCCCCTAGCTATGAAGGCCAACATACCATTTGCCTTCTTCACCGCCTGTTGTACCTGCATGCCAACTTTCAATGACTGATGTACCATCACATCCAGGTCTCGTTGCACCTCCCCTTTTCCTAATCTGCCGCCATTCAGATAATATTCTGCCTTCGTGTTTTTGCTCCCAAAGTGGATAACCTTACATGTATCCACATTATACTGCATCTGCCATGCATTTGTCCACTCACCTAACCTGTCCAAGTCACCCTGCAGCCTCTTAGCATCCTCCTCACAGCTCACACCACCACCCAGTTTAGTGTCATCTGAAAACTTGGAGATATTACACTCAATTCCTTCATCTAAATCATTAATGTATATTGTAAATAGCTGCTGTCACAGCACTGAGCCCTGCGGCACCCCACTAGTCACTGCCTGCCATTCTGAAAAGGACCCTTTTATCCCGACTCTCTGCTTCCTGTCTGCCAACCAGTTCTCTATCCACATCAGTACATTACCCCCAATACCACATGCTTTAATTTTGCACACCAATCTCTTGTGTGGGACCTTGTTAAAGGCCTTTTGAAAGTCCAAATACACCACATCCACTGGTTCTCCCTTGTCCACTCTACTAGTTACATCCTCAAAAAATTCCAGAAGATTTGGCAAGCATGATTTCCCTTTCATAAATCCATGCCGACTTGGACCGATCCTGTCACTGCTTACCAAATGCGTTGCTATTTCATCTTTAATAATTGATTCCAACATTTTCCCCACTACTGATGTCAGGCTAACCGGTCTATAATTACCCGTTTTCTCGCTCCCGCCTTTTTAAAAAAAGTGATGTTACATTAGCTACCCTTTAGTCCATAGGGACTGATCCAGAGTCGATAGGCTGTTGGAAAATGATCACCAATGCATCCACTATTTCTAGGGCCACTTCCTTAAGTACTCTGGGATGCAGACAATCAGGCCCTGGGGATTTATTGGTCTTCAATCCCAACAATTTCCCTAACACAATTTCCCACCTAAAAAGGATATCCTTCAGTTCCTCCTTCTCACTAGACCCTCGGTCCCCTAGTACTTCCGGAAGGTTATTTGTGTCTTCCTTCGTGAAGACAGAATCAAAGTATTTGTTCAACTGGTCTGCCATTTCCTTGTTCCACATTATAAATTCACCTGAATCTGACTGCAAGGGACCTACGTTTGTCTTTACTAATCTTTTTCTCTTCACATTTAAGGAGATATTTCACAACTCTCAAGAAAAATATATTCCAGTGAGGAGGAAAGATAGCCATCCGTGGCTAACTAAAGAAATAAAGGACGGTATCCAATTAAAAACAAATGCATACAAAGTGGCCAAAACTAGTGGGAGGACAGAAGACTGGGAAGCTTTTAAAAGCCAGCAAAGAATGAGTAAAAATTGATTAAGAAAGGGAAAATAGACAAAAAAGTAAACTAGCACAAAATATAAAAACAGATAGCAAGAGTTTCTATACATCTATTAAAAGGAAAAGAGTGGCTAAATTAAATGTTGGTCCCTTAGAGGACAAGACCAGGGAATTAGTATTGGCGAACATGGAGATGACGGAAACTCTGAACAAATATTTTGTATCAGTCTTTACGGTAAAGGACATTAAAACTATCCCAACAGTGGATAGTCAAGGGGCTATGGAGGGGGAGGTACTTAACACAATCACAATCACTAAGGAGGTGGTACTTAGTAAGATAATGGGACTAAAGGCAGTTAAGTCCCCTGGACCTGATGGCTTGCATCCTAGGGTCTTGAGAAGTAGCGGCAGGGATCGTGGATGCATTGGTTGTATTTTACCAAAATTCCCTGGATTCTGGGGAGGTCCCAGCAGATTGGAAAACTGAAAATGTAACGCCCCTATTTAAAATAGGAGGCAGACAAAAAGCAGGAAACCAAAAAGCCTAACATCGGTGGTTGGGAAAATGTTGGAGTCCATTCTTAAAGAAGCAGTCGCAGGACAGTTGGAAAAGAAAAATTCGGTCAGGCAGAGTCAGCATGGATTTATGAAGGGGAAGTCATATTTGACAAATTTGCTGGAACTCTTTGAGAATGTAACAAACAGGTGGATAAAGGGGAACCAGTGGATGTGGTGTATTTGGACTTCCAGAAGGCATTTAACAATGTGCCACATAAAAGGTTACTGCACAATATAAAAGTTCACAGGGTTGGGGGTAATATATTAGCATGGATAGAGGATTGGCTAACTAACAGAAAACAGAGAGACTTTGGGTGGGGGAGTGATGTTGTGTATCTGTAAAGCATGCACGCCCATGTTCCGCCACCAGGGAGCACATCCCCTGAAGTCCCAAGGGATCCCAGCATCCCTTGGGAGCACTGTATATAAGCCGGCCCCTAAGGCCTGTTATTCACTCTGGAGTGTCTGAATAAAAACTGAGGTCACTGTTACTTTAACCTCCCTGTGTGCAGCCTCATCTGTGTTAGGAACACAACAATCAGGAAGGCCAATGGAATCTTGGTCTTTATTGCAAAGGGGATGAAGTATAAAAGCAGGGAAGTCTTGCTACAGCTGTACAGGGTATTGATGAGGCCGCACCTGGAGTACTGCGTGCAGTTTTGGTTTCCATATTTACGAAAGGATATACTTGCTTTGGAGGCAGTTCAGAGAAGGTTCACTAGGTTGATTCCGGAGATGTGGGGGGTTAACTTATGAGGAAAGGTCGAGTAGGTTGGGCCTCTACTCATTGGAATTCAGAAGAATGAGAGGTGATCTTATCGAAACATATAAGATTATGAGAGAGCTTGACAGGGTGGATGCAGAGAGGATGTTTCCACTGATGGGGGAAACTAGAACTACAGGGCATGAATAATGATCTTAGAATAAGGAGCCACCCATTTAAAACAGAGATGAGGAGATATTTCTTCTCTCAGAGGGTTGTAAATCTGTGGAATTCGCTGGCTCAGAGAGCTGTGGAAGCTGGGACATTGAATAAATTTAAGACAGAAATAGACAGTTTCTTAAACAATAAGGGGATAAGGGGTTATGGGGAATGGGCAGGAAAGTGGAGCTGAGTCTGTGATCAGATCAGCCATGATCATATTGAATAGCAGAACAGGCTCGAGTGGCCATATGGCCTACTCCTGTTCCTATTTCTTATGTTCTTATGTTCTTATGTCGAGAATTCCACAGGTTCCCGACCATCTGAGTGAAAACATTTCTCCTCATCTCGGTCCTAAATTTCCTACCCCGTATCCTGAGACTGTGACCTCTTGTTCTGGACTTCCCAGCCAGGGGAAACATCCTCCCCGCATCCAGTCTATCCAACCCAGTCAGAATTTTATACATTTCAATGAGATCCCCTCTCATTCTTCTAAACTCCAGTGAATTCTAAATAGGCCTAATCGACCCAATCTCTCCTCATACGAAAGTCCTGCCATCCCACGAATCAGTCTGGTGAACCTTCGCTGCATTCCCTCTATGGCAAGTATATCCTTAGGTAAGGAGACCAAAACTGCACACAATACTCCAGGTGCAGTCTCACCAAGGCCCTGTACAACTGTACTAAGACATCCTTGCTCCTGTACTCAAATCCTCTTGCAATGTAGGCCAACATACCGTTGGCCTTCCTAACTGCTTGCTGCATCTGCTTGTTTGCTTTCAATGACTGGTGTACAAGGATGCCCAGGTCCCTCTGTACATCGACACTTCCCAAGCCATCACCATTTAAATAATACTTTGTCCTTATGTTTTTCCTACCAAAGTGGATAATGTCACATTTATCCACGTTATGCTGCATCTGCCATGTGTTTACCCACTCACCCAACCTATCTAAATTGCCTTGCAGCATCTTTGCACTTTGTATCCTCCTCACAACTCACAATCCCACCTAGTTTTGTGTCATCAGAAACTTGGAAATATTACATTTGGTTCCCTCATCCAAATCATTTACATATATATTGTGAATAGCTGGGGCTATTCTATGATTCTATACCTCTATCAATACATTTAAATATGATGTGGATCGGTTTAAAAAGTGCCCAGGAATTTTTACACCTGGCTTGACTCAACTAGCTGGAGCTAAACTCCATGTGGTTGCCACACCTGTTCTCATACAGCTCCCTTCTGGATTCTGTTTTAGAGCCTCCTCTGGAGTTATATTTTCATTATTACTGTATCACATATACTGATTAGCAACCATGCTAAAGTCGAAGTATATAGGCGTCCTGATAATGTATACTCGAGCCAGAACCACTGTGCACTAGGTGCCGTGCACATGTCAGAACAAGAGGCTGACCTCACACCATAATGTAAGATCTGTTGTTTTCCATCTTGCTAATTACTAGAGAGCATGAATATGTGAAGCAAAGAAATTAAGTAAAACACATTTATTATATATTACTACTTGCCATTGCATCATTTTCAGAAAATAGAATCATCTATCACAAAATATTATGCATTTACATCACTTTAAATATTAGTATGTTAAATTTCTGCTATTTGGCCAGCTACTGTGCAGGTATTCTTTAAAACAATCGAAAACCCACTCAGCTACTGGAACACATTAAGATCAACACCACCCAGGACAGAGCTGTCTGCTTGATTGGTACCTCTACCCTTGGACGCAATGGGGTAGAAATTGCATTTGGAGGTTTCCTGTGGACGTATGCCTCCGAACCTGCAAAAAATCTACAAATTTACCAGGTGGTCCTAGAGGTTCGTAGATTCGCAGTCCTGAGCCTCTCTGGGTAGCCGTGGGTGGAGACCCACGTATCCCAGGGGCGCAGGCGGTTCGCAAGCACCCCTGGGATCACGTGGGCTTGCCCAACCAATAAAAGAAGGGAATCCCCATTCTTTCTTATGGGGTTCCGTTTGTACGGAACTTCTATAAGTATGAATGAGGATCACTTTTAAAATACATGAACACACAAAATACATTTTTTTAAATTACACATTTAAAATGAATTAAAATGCCATTTAATTACATATTTTAATAAAAACTTTATTTTTTGGGAAAAAAAATTATATATTTTAATGGGCTAAAAATAAACTTACCTTATTGGACAGAGTTTTTAATGTATAAATGAGTGATAAAATGTTATTTTTCTATTTTTTTAAACTCTTATGCTGGTAAAAGCAGGCCTTACACCTGTTTTTACCAGGCATAAGAATTTCAAGGACATTCGCTGGGCAGAAGTTAGACAAATAGCATAACTCTCCGCCCGTGAATGTCCTTTTCCTTCAGTTTTGTACAACCTGTCAAGAGGATTCTTGACAAATCGCAAGTTCCGGGTTTCAGTGCATGCGCAGTGCATACATCAAGGTTACTCTGAGAGCAACTCTGTCCCCTGGGATCTCTACCACCAAGAATATGAAGAGCAACAATGTTGTGGGAACACTTTCACCACCAAGGTCCCCATCAAGTCCCATACTATATTGACTTGGTCCCTTCAGCATGGCCATGTCAATATTTTGGAATACTCTACCCTAACACCATTGTGGGAGCACCATCACCACAAGGACTGCAGCGGTTCAAGGTCAAGATCTATCACCACATTCTTGAGCAACCAGGGATGGGCAATAAATACCTGCATCGCCCACACCCTAAGAACAAATTAAAAGAATTACATCAAGTGGTAAAACTATCCAGTACTGTTATACACTGAAAAATCTAGACCCCAATCTCTATTTTTTTTCTTTATTCATTCGTGGGATGTGGGCATCGCCAGCAATGCCAGAATTTATTGCCCAACCCCAATTGCCCTTGAGAAGATGGTGGTGAGCTGCCTTCTTGAATACAACTGAGTGGCTTGCAAGGCCATTTCAGAGGGCAGTTAAGAGTCAACCATATTGCTGTGGGCCTAGAGTCACATCCAGGCCAGACCAGGTAAGGGTGGCAGATTTCCTTCCCTAAAGGACAGTAGTGAACCAGGTGGGTTTTATTATGACAATCCGGTAGTTTCATGGTTTTTATTCCAGGTGTATTTATATTCCCCAGCTACCATGGTGGGATTTGAACTCATGTCTCTGGATTACTAGTCCGGTATGCTACTGTATTATATAATGAGGCAACATATTGAGTAGAATGCTCCTTGAATTATTGCCAGCATAAAAAACTTAAAAACTGAAACATCGTATTAAAGTTTCTGTGCCAAGGCCAAAAATAATGCCTTGCTTTTAGGATGCAGTACTATGGGTTACCATTAGACCTTGGTGGAAGGCAGGAGAGAGCACACTTCTACACCTTGTAAGAGAGTTGCAGGAAGTGCTGCCATTACTATTCTATTGCTGTGACATATTCATCAGCCCACAATCTCCAGTGACTTTGGGCTCAATTTTCCCCAATGATTTGCACCGTTTTTTGGTGCACGCCGCTTTTTTTGGTCTAACTTTTAAAAATCCAAGTTTCCCCAATCTTTGTGTGCCAACATAACACAGTTACGATTTTTTTTAGGTTAGTATTTTTTTGCGTCATAGGAGGCGTAACCTGAAATCTGCGCCGTTTTTTCACAATTATGCAAGTTTGCCAATTTACATTTCTCCTAGGACGGCGTATGTGACCACTTCCGAAAATCCTCCTGGGCACTTAAGCACAGATTAAAAAATTGGCACAGAAAGACACCATTGTTTTTAGGCGAAGTTTTACAGGGAGTCAAGAACACATAAATAGCTTTAATTTAAGCTTAAAACGCAGGAAATGGAAGTTTAATGCAATTCTTTAAGTTTTGATTTTTAAAAAATTGACACGTCACCAACGATCGTCTCCACACCGGGCTCGAGGGTTGGAGCAATCAGTCGGCAGAATTGGTCCCTCACCCAGACACGGGCTCAGCTTGAAAAGAAGCCCGGGGGTGTGGGGGGCTGTGAAAGGCAAATGGAAGGCATGAGAAGCCTTACACTATGCATCAAATGAAGCCCGGGGGTGGGGGCAGTGTGGGGGGTGGGGGTGGGGGTGGGGGTGGGGGCTGTGGAAGGTGAACACAAAGCATAAGAAACCTTACACTTTGCAGCAAATGGGGGTTCGCGATCATTGCGCCTAGTCAGACCTGGGTGCGGTCCATACTAGGGCATTGACCTTGGGAAGAGAGAGAACAAAGAACCTTGTCCTGCCTGCCATTTTGAGCTCCTTGCAAAGGTACAATTTAATGATGGGGGCAATACTAACAATGCCATACCTAGTGCAAGCCTTCTGCATGATGGTGCTGCAGAGGAGACATTTGATTCGATGTCATTGCATGAGGAACCTCAGAGCCGGTAGAGTATTAGGCAGGAGGCCTTACCCACCCTGGGTATATTGAGACAAGCGTTCGTACCTGTACCTGAGTGATGCAGACTGTGTCAGAAGGCTGCGTTTCCACAAAGAAGTTGTAATTGAGATCTGTGAGTTAATAAAAGCAGACCTGCAACCTAGAAGCGTCAGGAAGACTGCTTGGTCAATTGAAGTGAAGGGTACAGCTGCACTTTCATTCTCTGCATCTAGATCGTTCCAGGCCACAACTGGGGATGTGTGCTCCATTTCTCAACATGCAACATATATCTGCATTCGGCAGGTGACTGCTGCACTATATGCCCGGAGGAATGACGACATAAAGTTCCCCATGACCACCCAGGCAATGTGTGAAAGGTACATTGATTGTACCCACATTGCCTTGCGAATACCTTTGGAGGATTCCGAGATGTACACTAACAGAAAAGTCTTTCACTCCATTAATGTGCAGCTCGTGTTTGATGACATGCATCGCATCATGTCAGTTGATGCAAGATATCCTGGGAGCACCCATGATATGTTCATCCTATGCAAGAGTGCTATATCTGCCATGTTTCAGCAGCAGCAGCCAGAAGGGCAGAGCTGGCTACTGGGAGGCAAAGGGTACGGCCTCAACACCTGGCCCCTACTCGTAATCTGGACGGAAGCTGACCGGGAATGCAAAATGTTGCACATTGTAACGCGAAGCATAATAGAGAGGACCATTGGCATCTTGAAACAGCGTTTCTGATGCCTGGACCATTCCAGAGGCTACTTGCAATACCCCTGAGATTGTCGGTCAGTTCACTCTTGTGTGCTGCATGCTGCATAACTTAGCCATCATGAGGCAGCAGCAGCAGCTGGTAGTAAAAGACCCACCTGAGGTGAGAGTGGCTGATGATGATAAGGAAGATGCAGATGACGAGGAGGAAGAGGATGGGGATGTGGAAGCTATGCAACTATCTGAACCCGGAGCACGATGGCGGAGGAGGGCAGGCGGGCCGTCGTGCCCCTTTAACGATTGCTCGAGCCTTGCGCCAGCAGCTCATCCATGAACGCTTTGCTACCTGAAGGTTCAGTGGCAACTATTCTACATGGACCATGTTTACTGTTTGGACCTGTTCTGTAATGTGTTGTGTTAATAGAACAAATGATGGAAATGATTCTTCTTTAGTTCATAAAGTTGTATTAATAATGGAATAAATAATGTAAATGATTCAGTTATAATTTAAAGTATATTTTATTCAAAAGTTTAACAATTGTTTGAACTTAACTTTACTTTAATAAAAATATTCTTGTATCAAACTTTAAAGTTTTCAGTTAAGATCACTTACAAACTAAATTCTAAGATCACTTAAAAACTTTAAGATCACATACAAACTTTTAAACTTGTAAATTTACATAACTTACAAAAACATTTTTAATTTGAGAACAGTCACAACAGTAACAACAACTGACCCATCCACCTCCATGGCACGAACCTGGTATTGCAGTACTTCCAGGAACGGTGCAGTGGCTCTAGGCCTTTTGGCTAAGAGCATTGGCGCAGAGTGATCCTTGAATGGGCCCAAGGTGACCTCTGGCGTTTGTGATTTGACAAAGAATTGGAACGATTGGCTACGAATTAAAAAAAATAAATAAATAATAACAGCAACAACAGCAGCAGCAAAGAAAGGCTGCACCCATCTCTCCTCCACCTTAGTCTAAGATTGCCCGCCGCGCTTGGTCTTGGTGACTCCACCCCTGCCCGCAGGCGGTGGTGCAGCATTTATCGGGTTGGTACCAAGCTTATTCTTTCGAACATAAGAACCTAAGAAAATAAGAAATAGGAACAGGAGTAGGCCATACTGCCCCTCGAGCCTGCTCCGCCATTCAATATCATGACTGATCTGATCATGGACTCAGCTCCACTTCCCCACCCGCTCCCCATGACCTCTTATCGTTCAAGAAACTATCTATTTCTGTCTTAAATTTATCCAATGTCCCAGCTTCCACAGCTCTCTGAGGCAGCGAATTCCACAGATTTACAACCCTCTGAGAGAAGAAATTTCTCCTCATCTCGGTTTTAAATGGACGGCCCCTTATTCTAAGATCATGCCCTCTAGTTCTAGCCTCCCCCATCAGTGGAAACATTCTCTCTGCATCCACCTTGTCAAGCCCCCTCATAATCTTATACGTTTCGATAAGATCACATCTCATTCTTCTGAATTCCAATGAGTAGTGGCCCAACTTTTCCTCATAAGTCAATCCCCTCATCCCCAGAATCAATCTTGTGAACCTTCTCTGAACTGGCTCCAAAACAAGTATATCCTTTTGTAAATATGGAAACCAAAACTGCACTCAGTATTCCAGGTGTTGCCTCACCAATACCTTATATAGCTGTAGCAAGACTTCCCTGCTTTTATATTCCATTCCCTTTGCAATAAAGGCCAAAATACCATTGGCCTTCCTGATCACTTGCTGTACCTGCATATATCCTTTTGCGTTTCATGCACAAGTACCCCCAGGTCCTGCTGTACTGCGGCACTTTGCAATCTTTCCCCATTTAAATAATAACTTGCTCTTTGATTTTTTCTGCCAACGTGCATGACCTCACACTTTCCAACATCATACTCCATCTGCCAAATTTTGCCCACTCACTTAGCCTGTCTATGTCCCTTTGCAGATTTTTTGTGCCCTCCTATCACATTGCTTTTCCTCCCATCTTTGTATCATCAGCAAACTTGGCTACATTACACTCAATCCCTTCTTCCAGTCGGTAATATAGATTGTAAATAGTTGGGGTCCCAGCACTGATCCCTGCGGCACCCCACTAATTACTGGTTGCCAACCAGAGAATGAATCATTTATCCTGACTCTCTGTTCGCTGTTAGTTAGCCAATCCTCTATCCATGCTAATACATTCCTGTGAATGTTTATCTTGTGCAGTAACCTTTTATGCGGCACATTGTCAAATGCCTACTGGAAGTCCAAATACACCACATCCACTGGTTCCCCTTTATCTACCCTATTCATTACATCCTCAAAGAGTTCCAGCAAATTTGTCAAACATGACTCCCCCTTCATAAATCCATGCTGACTCTGGCTGACCGAATTTTGCTTTTCCAAATGTCCTGCTACTGCTTCTTTAATAATGGACTCCAACATTTTCCCAACCAAAGATGTTAGGCTAACTGATCTATAGTTTCCTGCTTTTTGTCTGCCTCCTTTCTTAAACATCTCGGGTAATGCGCACTTCTTGATGGGGGGGGGGGGCGGGGGGGGGAGGGGGCAGGTGGTAATGTAGAGGGCTTGGCTTGGGCCTCTTCAGAGACTGGTCTGGGCGTTGGAGTGGGAGTACCAGTTGATTCTGTCAATGGGCGCGGGGTCTGGGCGTGTTCCCTTATTGCAGTAGCTAACTCCGACATTCCCTCCCTCATGATCACTGACAGTGTTTCAACAACCTGCAACATTCCCTCCCTCATGTTCAGTGACAGCGCATCAGTTACCTGCAACATTCCCTCCCTCATTTGCACCGACATTGTTTCGGCTGACTGAGACATTCCCTCCCTCATGTTCCGGACAGTGTTCTCATTTCTCATGAGAGTGTTGTTACTTCTCTCGACAGTCCCGATACCTCATCACCCACCCCACTGAGGGTGTCCAGGATTGATCGCGTAAGGTCAATGCTCTCCGCACTCATTGCCATCATCTGAACCACATCTGTTAGATCCTGCACCTCAGGAGAGCGCTGTCGAGCTCTCCTTCCCCTCCTCACCCTGGGTGTGGCTCGATGCATCCCACTGGGACCCGCAGCATCGGATGGTGCTGCCCTGGGTGTGCCTGGCTGCATCCCACTGGGACCCGCAGCCTCGGATGGTGGGGTCCTGGGTGTGCCTCGCTGCACCACACTGGAATCTCCAGCCTCAGTCTGTGAGAAACCATGGAATGTCCCAACACTCGTACCATTCAGTAAAAGGGCTGGCACCTTATTGGGTGGCACCTGCACCTTCTCCAGAGTGAGTACAACAGTGTGGGCTTCATCCATCCTCTTCCCCTCCCCCTTGTCCCCATGCTCTTGGTCTGGAAGCTGGGATTGAAAGATGTTCTCTTCAGGCTCGTCTGCATCTGAACCTTCTTCTGCATCAGCTTCAGCCTCGTCAGGGTTGGCCTCAAGTTCTGCAAAATATAACAGAACAAACGGTTAGCAGCAGAGGAGGGGGCAGGGTGGGTGGCATGAGTAGGCTCACACAGCGCAGGCAGCAGGCTGATTTGAAGGACCACAATGAATGATAGCACATTGCATCAACCGAAGTGTAGCTGACGGAGTCATTCCCTGAACCAAAGCATGGCTAGCCTACGCAGTACTTAACATTTAGCAAAGCCAGACTGTGGAATTTGCAGGATTTACTCTCTCCCTCGAGTGTGGGCCCAGCTTGTGCAGTGGTGGTTGCTTTTCTCCAGGCAGGACCCATCAAAGCAGCGACCCTCTCTTCCAAGGGTGTCAGTTGGTACAGATTTGCCGGGCCTCCTCCTGTTCGAGTCTTTCCCTTTTATTATGTGCCACCTTCCTCTGCAAAGACGAAAACATAATTTTTTAGAGAGGGTGTCTTTCTGCTGGGTGGGACATATACAGCTGGTCACATTTACAATTGCAATTCCATTGAATAAATGAAAATATTACTTACACTAACTACTTGACCAAGGTCCTGCCACTTCTTTTTGCACTGGCCTCCAGACTTCAGGGTGGTCACCATTGCACAGTAATCTTCTGCAAGTTGATTCCAGCGTTTCTTCATTTCTTTTGGTGGAACTTTTATGTGACCTCTGCTGGTGTCCAGCTCATGCCATCTGGCCTCAATCACAGTAACTAGTGCCTCCACTTCTTCCTGTAAGAAATTCTTGGTCCTTGCACCACGTTGCATCTTGTATTGCAGCTCTGATTTTTCCAATGAGAATTAAAGTTCTCACACACAACTGGCTCTTTAAAAATGGCCGAATGCAGACCGGGAGCCGTACTAGGCATGAGCGCCCATAGGAATCACATCAAAAACGTCCCTTTTTTCCGATCATGCGCAGAAGGCGGGGGCATCGTTTTTTCGGAGCAGACATTAGGCTCCACCCCACGAAGCGACAGGACAAGCTGCGCAGTGCCAATTTAAAAAAAATAGAACAGGGAAACCTGCTAGTTATTTTTTTGGAGTAGTTGGGGCCAAGAAAAATGGACATAACTCTTGCAGTATGCAGCACTGGGGAAAATTGAGCCCAACGTCATGGAACTGAGCTTTGTAGCATTTTTTCAAGGAAAAGGGCCCACAATTCTTATGTGAAAAAGGATTCTTAAACATATTTGTGCAATTATTCCACATAAACAGAATTTTATTGAAATCTGCACACTGCTAGTGGAAGGACCTTTGCCCTGATAATATAATGGAATAGGGAAGTACAGCAAAAGTTTATTCAGATTAGGATTACACAGTCAATGCTGGGCACACCCATATTGCACTGTTAAATTGAATATAATTTTAGTGCTATGGTACATATGTAATTTGCATCTGTGCAAACACTTACTCAAATAGCGATGCTAGAATTCTGCCTAGGGCTTTTTAACGGAGTAGAAATATCACCTTTATTCTGGCTAGTTATATTTCATGGGCTAATGAGATTTTAAAGCCTGCAGGAAGTGTTAGAAGTTTGTCATTTGCTGACAAGATAAGATGTTATCTGAATGTCAGAAATGTAGGAATCTGATGATCTGGCAGAAATGGCATGATTATAAAAGCACTTCAGTGTCTTATGCCTGAGTGCGCTCTGCTTTTCTGTTCTGTTCTTTATAATGTTAATATTTTCACATACTTCTGTGTTGACAAGGACTGTTCAAGTGAGTTAAGTTTGGGGAGGAGTGAAAGTTCAAATAAGGCATTTGTTAATTGCATCCACTGTGTCAGTTTGTTACCTACACTTCTGTTATCTAAAAGTCTGCATTACCAAGTTTTAGTCTACATTTTAATAAGGTATCTTGTACATATATATTAGCCTGTAGGAATGTCATTCTTGTGTCTATTGTATAAAGGTGTACATTCAATTTCATAACTTCATCTATCAAATAAAGTATCATTTGTATTCATGATTCATTTACCTTGCTGTGATAATAAGAGAAATAAGCCAAATAAGAGAAAACTTTCATGCGATTTGAGCACCTTTTCTTCAACCCTAAGTATGCTTGGAATAGTCAAACTCTGTAAATTCCAAGTTTATAATTGTATCTTCACCCATTATTATGCAGAAAACATTATGATTCAACTGATACATTCCATTTTGATGCCAGTTTTCTGTGCTATTCACAAGGTAGTGTTTAGGATTAAAACTGGTCTTTTCAGTCAGAAGAGCAGTAATAGACGGGAAATGGGTCAGCAACTGGGCAAAAGTTGATGGCTTCAGGTCGGAGGGTCATTTAGTATATTTATTTTGAAAATGAAAACATTGCACTTATCCAGCATTCAATGTATTGTGCCACTGCTGAGCAATGACGTGATCATATAATAACTACTTAGAAAGCGATCATCCTAGTACTTGCAGTTGTAAATACAACTTGATATTTGTTTAATATTAGATGACTTTAATGTGAACAAATAAAGACATATAAAGTATACCAAGATGAAATATTCTAATCATTCATTGCAAATCATTCTACAAGACAAACATTTTTATTCTTACTATTAATAAAACTTTCTTATAAATAAATTGTTTTACTTTAATAGACTCTTGTTCTTCAGATTAATTACAAAGATCAACACAAAAGGAAATTATTCTAATTCTTCTTTTAATATTAGATGATATAGTAACAGTGTGAGTCGGAGGATAATTGAAATGAAGACAGAATTGGGCCCTGCCAATTGCCAGGTGCGCAGAACAGTGGATAGAAATTTTGGATCCAGGTTAGCAGCTCATCAGACATGACACAGAATGAAGCTTCCACGATGAAGCCAGGATGTTATTTCCTATCAAAAACTCTTGACACATTGAGGGCTATTGCTGCAACTTTTCTACTGACCATTGAGAGCATCACACGATTTACAGATCATGAGGGTGAGAGATTCACAAGAAAATAGATTTGCTCTGATGTGAGCAGTGTCGTGTCCACTGCAGTTTCTGAATTAAACTTTTCCCCATTGATCCACTGGCTTTTTGGAATGGTACAACATGATTCTGCACCCTTTCTTAACTGAAGATTACATTTATATAGAATGCAAAGTTTACACTTAATATTAGTGCCACTGGTCAACAACACCATGCAATGTTGTTAAATGAAATTAATACATTGGTATGGGGCCATGTTGCTCACAGGGCTGCATGAGGCATATTTCTCTTATGAATTTGTGACTAAGGGCTAGAAATTGCATAGCTCCCCGTTTGGGCCGATAACTTTTGCGGGAGTGCAAAAGTATCGCCGGGCGCTGCACAATTGATTACGATGGGAACTTCCGGTTTAGCGCTTCTAGAGGAAGTGGTGCCATAAATCAAGCGCAAGAGAGGCGGTATCGGCAGAGTGCTGCACAAAGTTCTGTGCTGTGCTGCCGGTTTTACAGGCTCCTTCCCTCCCTTAAAGGGAAAGGCCAATGCTGCGGTCATTGAAGCTTAAGGCTGTGGATGTTGGGCAACAGCACCTGCAATAGTATATTAGAATTAGGCAGTCCCTCATGTTGAGGATGACCCGCTTCCACACCAAAAATGATGAGCTCACAAGTGTTTCAATGAGCTACATCTTGAAGGGTGAAAGATACCTGTGAGTGAATTCTTTTAACGTGAAGTGGCTGTTGCACACCAGCCACCACACGGGCTTGACAGAGCAAGATCCAGTGGCATTGCTTGACCAAGAGGACTGGAGACCAAGCTCTGCTCCGCCATCTCCTGAGCCCCAACCCAGCTGTTGTTGTATGTTGCGCTGCTCCTGGGCCACAACCTCACTGTTGCTATACGCTGTGCCGCTCCTGGGCCATGACCCCGCCGCTCTTGGGCCATGACCCCGCTGTTGTTATACGCTGCGCCACTGCTGGGCCACGACCCTGCTGTTGTTATACACTGTGCCGCTCCTGGGCCATGACCCCGCTGTTGTTATACACTGTGCCGCTCCTGGGCCATGACCCCGCCGCTCCTGGGCCATGACCCCGCCGCTCCTGGGCCATGACCCCGCTGTTGTTATACACTGTCCCGCTCCTGGGCCATGACCCGCTGTTGTTATACACTGTGCCGCTCCTGGGCCATGACCCCGCCGCTCCTGGGCCATGACCCCGCCGCTCTTGGGCCATGACCCTGCTGTTGTTATACGCTGCGCCACTCCTGGGCCATGACCCCGCTGATCCTGGGCCACGACCCTGCTGTTGTTATACACTGTGCCGCTCCTGGGCCATGACCCCGCCGCTCCTGGGCCATGGCCCCGCTGTTGTTATACGCTGCGCCACTGCTGGGCCACGACCCTGCTGTTGTTATACACTGCGCCACTCCTGGGCCACGACCCCGCTGATCCTGGGCCACGACCCTGCTGTTGTTATACACTGCGCCACTGCTGGGCCATGACCCCGCTGATCCTGGGCCACGACCCTGCTGTTGTTATACACTGCACCACTCCTGGGCCATGACCCCGCCGCTCCTGGGCCATGACCCCACTGTTGTTATACACTGCACCACTCCTGGGCCATGACCCCGCCGCTCCTGGGCCACGACCCCGCTGTTGTTATACACTGCGCCACTCCTGGGCCATGACCCCGCCGCTCCTGGGCCACGACCCCGCTGTTGTTATACACTGCACCGCTCCTGGGCCATGACCCCGCTGTTGTTATACACTGCACCGCTCCTGGGCCATGACCCCGCCGCTCCTGGGCCACGACCCTGCTGTTGTTATACGCTGTGCTGCTCCTGGGCCATGACCCCGCTGTTGTTATACGCTGTGCAGCTCCTGGGCCATGACCCCGCCGCTCCTGGGCCACGACCCTGCTGTTGTTATACGCTGTGCTGCTCCTGGGCCATGACCCCGCTGTTATTATACGCTGCGCCGCTCATGGGCCATGACCACATCGATCCTCTGCTGCTCAGCACTGGGCTTGATCTCCACTCCACTCTGTACTCGATCACCGTCTCCCGCTGGGCTCGAACGCCGCCCCCCGCTGGGCTCGAACGCCACTTCCCACTGGGCTCGAACACTGTCTCCCGTTGGACTTAAACGCCACTTCCCGCTGGGTTCAATCTCCAGGCCTTGCTGCTCTTGCTCCACTAGGGTCCTGACCCGGTCACTGGTCTCGTTCCACTCCAATGGGCTGCCTGAACTCCAATTACATCAGTCCAGTCACCCTCCTCGAAGCAGTCACACTCCTGGACCAGCTCGCACTGCTCCCTGCAGTGGCTAACACTGAAACTTATACCCCATCTGCCGCCGATGGTGTCTTCATGCAGGTCGGGGGGTGCAGCTGTAATGTGGCGCATAGCAGTAAGCGCATAACAGCCCCAAGCACTCTAAGAGAGTGAAGGGCTGAGCAATCGCAGCCTAAAAAAAAGCAAAATCCAACAGAATTAAATTTTGGCCGACCTGACCACCACTGCCTTTAATTAGCCTCCTGTAACTGCCATTGTTGACTCCAGACGATGCTGCAGGTGGCGGGAGCAAATTTTACATCTGGTGCAATAACGGGGTGATGCCCACCGGATGACGTCATGATCTTGCTGGCGCAGGAGATCAAGGCGGTAACCCACCATGGAAGTTCGCGGTCTCGGTGAATTTGCCGTGTCCGGTCAGTAAGCTCTTAGCGCCCCGTTATCAACCCCCGGAGGCTTTAACAGGAGGCACTAAGGAGGCCAGTTTCTCCCCCTAAGACTTTAATTACATCAACTTTCAACAGGTCCCATAAAAAATCCATAAAATAACATACGGTGTTTCACCAAATCGACACAGGGAAGAAATTGGCCTTTTTTGCGACTCTCTTTAGCGCCTCCGGGGGGCGATAACGGGGCATTACCGGCTCTGCGACTCGGAGCAGTAGCCTCGAACTTGCCTTGCAGGTTAGCGGCAGCGGTAACCCCTAATGCCACGATCTTCTGCGCCCTGGAGATCTGATATCATCCGGGGCACAGTGCCCCGGCACCACCCCGGATGTGAACTTCGGTTCCGCTCCCTGCAGCATCACCAGGTGTCAACACCGCCAGCTGCAGCAGGTGTTGTAAGGTAGACCAGCCGCTTGGGGAGCAGTATTTAAAGGGATTACCGTTGAGGTAAGTGAACTCTCAGGTCATTTTTTGCAGCATTTTCTTCGGCCACATTTGATCAGCCCTGCACTCTGTTCGAGAGCTTGGGGCTGATTGTCACAGATCGCGGGTGATGTCGCTGAGCAGGGGATTACATTTATTGCAAAGCTTGCAGCAATAGCCCTTTCCTTTAAGCGCGGGAAAGAGCCACTGATCCCGGCAGCGTTGCAATAGACATTGTGCAGCGCTGCACTGCTACCGCTCCTCTTGCCTGGTTTAACGCTCCAAGGGAAGTGGTCGCGCTTGATTTAGCCCTCCACTTCCTTCCTGGAGCGCTAAACCAGAAGTTTGCATTGGCTTCACTTGCGTATCACCCGGCGATACTTTTGCACGCCCGCAAAAGTTAGCACCCCAAATGGGGCGCTACGTAATTTTTAGCACATACCAAGAAAATTTACCGCATTGTATCATATCGAGACTGATTAAGGACAGGACACATTAAGAACTCCACGGTGTCATTCATATTTGCTCCCTCATGACTCACAACACTCAGTTGTTTTCTGTTACAGCATCTTAAAGTAGAGAACTGGTTGGAGAAAGCCTTGGAGATTTTATATAGAGTTCTTTCTTTATCATTAAGTTCTGCTCCAGTGGCAAAATGTTACCACAGTCACTTTTCCTATTCATGATTTCACATCTGGGGAATTCTGCGCAGAATATTTCCTCCCAGGATACCTTTTGCCCAGTAGTTCAACGCAAGAAGAAGGGACAACTGAGAGACATTAGGAAATGTGTAAATATATCCCAATATAACATTCAGGGATTTTGGGACAATACAATAGGAAATTTACATCCTTAATAAATAAGCAAAAGCTGTTCAGTGGACATTTAATGAATAGCACTTTAAAATGAGATTTAAGAAGTTAGATATTTATGCTTGCATGTTTTATTGAAAGAACTTCGATGATTACCATGTTACAGTCTATTTATTTCATGTTTTATTTAGAGTTTTGCTGACTAAATTAAGCATGTAAAACTACTATACAGAGAAAATAATGAAGTGATAAATAATGTATTCCAGTTTTCCTTGCCAGTATATTACTGTAACAATGTGTGAAAATGCAAGCTTAATTTGTATATAATAAATATTTTATTTTTTATGAAAAGGAATATTCATTTTTTCCAACTATTCCTCTAAGTTTTGTTTTGCCCAGAAAAGTTGAGGAATAGATGGTGAAATGCCCTTTCACCTCTGGGTCCTGGAATTGAATTCCAGTGAGCCTGTTAGATTGAACGCCTCTCACTGCTGACTATAAAGCTTCCAAATGAAATTAGATCAGGCAATCTCAGCCCCTACTTGGAGTGACTTCGCAGCATGACTTCCCACAATTCAGCACAAATGATCATTTTTACACATATTGGTTAACGTTGTAAATGTTGTAATAGGGGATGGTTTTCTAAAGCTGTGTTTTTGGTAGATAGTTGGGCCAAGTAGATAGAAAGAAAGAACTTGTATTTATATAGTGCTTTAGACCGTCCCAAAGCAGTTCACAGCCAGTGTTGAACTTTTGAAGTGCAATTGCTGTTTTAATGTGGAGAAACACAACAACCAATTTTCACATGGGAACGTCCCACAAACAGCAATGAGATAAATGACTGGATAATCTGTATTAATGATATTGGTTGAGGGATAAATGTTGACCAAGATGCCAGAAGAACTCCCTAGTTCTTATTTGTAAAGTACTTTAGAATATTTCATGTTCACTTGAACGGGCAGATGGAACCACAATTTACCATCTCATCCAAAAACCAGCATTTCTCCAACGGTGCAGCACACTCTCAGAACTTTGGCAACTTCAGTCAAAACTTCAAAAGACCATTACCTTGACATTCCACCTCAACATCCATCAAGCAAACCAAGCTTTGAAAGTCTCCTTTAGCGGCACAGAGGTAAACCATGCCAAAACCTCCTCCTATTTAAGATTCACGCTTAATCACACCCTGTCATTTAGACAACATCTCCCGAACCTTGGGCAGAAACTAAAGAGTAGGGTCAACTTAATCCAGAAGCTCGCCGGATCCACATGGGGAGCAGACGCTGAAACTCTCTGTGTGCAGCACTCGCCCTGCTGTACTTTACAGCGGAGTACTGCTTTCGGGATGGTTATCAAGTCCGCATGCCAAATCCATTGATGTCCAGCTGAATTCTACTATGAGAATTATTACCCGGATGCTTTTATCGACACCAACACCTTGGCTGCCATTGCTTGCAAACATCGTACCACCACATCTATGCCCCGAATATGCAGTCTCCAGAGGATACAAGCACTACACCAGCAAAGACATGCTGATCCAGGTTGACCCATCTCAAATTTAGAAGATCATTTTGGACCATTGCCAAAGCCCATCAGTGATTTCCCCTCAGCCTTGATAACCGATGGCAAAATGCTTGAAAGAACTGTGACATACGGAATGGATTCCATATAAAGGACCGCACAGTACAACCTGTAGGATCAAACCTTCCTCGCAAACAATGAACAACCATCAACCACCTCAGAACTGGTGATGGCAGATCCTGTCACCTTCTCCATAGGTAGAAGATTAATGCATCCCCATCATGCGACTGTGGAGCTCCTAATCAGACCCTGCAGCACATCATTGAGCACTGCCCTCAGAGGAAATTCGTAGGCAGCCTAAAAAATATCCACGCTGTTACACTTTGGCCTGGATATCCAACTTAGATATGACATTTGATTTGTTTTGCTACTACGATACGAAAGAAGAAGTACCACACTGAAGTGTCAATCTAGATTATGTGCTCAAACTCTAGAGAGGGACTTGAAAGCACAACCTTCTCACTCAGAGACAATGGTGCTATTCCTGAACCAAGGCTGACATTAAAAGGTGATTTACACTGTATTTGGTTCACTAGATTTGACAATGAAGTGCTTGATACTGATATTTGCTGCCAATAGTGAAGAGTCCATTCCTCTAGCACTGGAAAATATCACTGTCAAGTGAAAAATCCACTAAGAATATAAGGTCTGACTTTCATCGCTGTTCTGTCCACAGCCGCCGAGGTCCCACCGTAAAATGGTTGTTTTCTGGGTGATTCCTCTAGAACCGGCCATCTGCTGTTGAGGTTCCATCCGGCGGGAACTTGGTGTGGAAGGGTTCTGCCCACATCACATCGCCCGCCCATGCCGGATGTCTGTAAATGGCCATTTTGATGCTTTTTCCTGGCCTCCCGTCGACCTGCCGCCCGCCAGAAGGAGCGCTCTAGAAAAGCAGCTCTGAGCTCGGCGGCAGTCGGCCAGCACTCACAGATCGGGTGGGTGGGAGGGAGAGAGAGAGGTGGAGTGCAATGGGGCAGCACTCACAGCGGGAGGGAGAGAGAGAGAGAGAGGTAGAGAGCAATGGGGCAGCTCTGATACATCGGCTGGGAGGGAGTGCTGGTGGCCATCACATCACAGCAGCCAGTCGGATTCTGCATCATATCAGTGGGACTGCTGGAAAGAAGTTAGGTCAATATTGCATTACTTTCTTGCTGATGGTGATGTTTAAATTGAATGTCATAAAACCGACTGAAATATCTCTAAGCTAATGGAGGCTTTTTTGTTGCACCTTGCTGAAAGTCCTTCATTGAGAAGGTCAATGGCGAAGGGAAAATTATTATGTGACTGAAAAGTGTTCAGCATCTCACATTTTGTACATCCAAGCTGATTCATTAATTGTCTCGCACAATGTACTGCAATGTAACTGATGACCATGTCATCTGAGGCGTGGCATTCCTCCATGTTTGGCTTCGCAAAAAAGAGGGTTGAAGTGCAAGCCCTGCAACTTGGTAAACTAGAGTAATTGAATGACAGCCTTCCTGCATTGCTCACCCTTCATTGTCGTCTTGCGATGGCCTGATGACAGGACCCATTATACACTACAGTCAGATGTGGATGGGAAGATATTCCTGATGAAGCAGATGACCTGAGGGACAGATGTGTGTTTCTCGTAACACACCACACATGACGTTAAAATGACACACGCACAAACAGAGGTTCAACAATGTGAGTGTATTTACAAGTGCACAATGACAAACGTTACATATTGTGACATATACATACATTTACACGAGGAAGCAACACCCACCCCTCTACCCGGCACCACCACCTCTCCTCCCCCCCCCACCCCCCTTGCAGCGATGCCGAGTTCCTCTTCCTCCCCACGCCTACACGACAGATTGGCCCTCCCCTGCCACTCACTGCCTCTGGTTGAGGAGGTTGTGCAGGAGGGCAGTGGGATATGTGCAGACGTGTGCGTATCGGTGACAACATAGGGCGGGACCGAAGGCGCCGGGATCTCCTGCTCCTCCGCATCTGTGCGCCTTGAGGGTGTGGGGTCAGGGGCTTGCACCACGCGTGCAGCGGCCATCTCCTGCCTTATGGTCTCAGTGCTTTCTGATGTGCGCTCCAACACCGTGAGGAGGCGCTCCATCCTTTGATCATGCTGCTGGGTGAATGTGGCGATGCTGCCAGCTATCCCAGCCATGGTCTGCAGCATCTGGCGACCTACCTCCATGCTGGTGGTTGATAGCTGCACCATCCAGTTCATTAGAGCGAGCCGTGCTGCATCCGCAGGTGGTTGCTTGCTGCTGCTGGGTGGTGGGGCCTTGCTTCCCTTTGCGCCATGGCCTCTGCGCTTGCTTGAGCTTGCTTCAGTTGAGTCTGTTGGAAACTCTAGGAAATCTGAGCCCGACGCCAAGGTTCTGAGGACACTTGGCTGACATGGCAGGAGGCTGATGTCAGCCGCGTCTGGCTCCTCCAGGTGAAGAGGCACAAATATAGGCCCTTCCCCCTCCTTCCTGGCCGAGTGGGAGCGGTGGACATGGGTGATGGGAGCTGGGGATGCAGGAAGGATCCGGTGTCCTCGCATGTGGAGAACATCGGGGTGGGAGATGCTGGGGTGTGACGGCTTCTGTGAAGGCCAGAGGTTGATGGCCCATCGTGCCTGCACCACCATTCAATAAGATCATGGCTGATCATTCCCTCAGTACGCCTTTCCTGCTTTCTCTCCATACCCTTTGATCCCCTTAGCCCTAAGGGCTATATCTAACTCCCTCTTGAATATATCCAATGAACTGGCATCAACAACTCTCTGCGGCAGGGAATTTCACAGGTTAACAACTCTCTGAGTGAAGAAGTTTCTCCTCATCTCAGTCCTAAAGGGCCTACCCCTTATCCTAAGACTATGTCCCCGGATCTGGACTTCCCCAACATCGGGAACATTCTTCCCGCATCTAACCTGTCCGGTTCCGTCAATATCTTATACGTTTCTATGAGAACCCCTCTCATCCTTCTAAACTCCAGTGAATAAAGGCCCAGTTGATCCAGTCTCTCCTCATATGTCAGCCCAGCCATCCCTGGAATCAGTCTGGTGAACCTTCGCTGCACTCCCTCAATAGCAAGAACGTCCTTCCTCAGATTAGGAGACCAAAACTGAACACAATATTCCAGGTGAGGCCTCACTAAGACTCTGTACAACTGCAGTAAGACCTCCCTGCTCCTATACTCAAATTCCCAAGCTATGAAGGCCAACATACCATTTGCCTTCTTCACCGCCTGCTGTACCTGCATGCCAACCTTCAATGACTGATGAACCATGACACCCAGGCCTCATTGCACCTCCCCTTTTCCTAATCTGCCGCCATTCAGATAATATTCTGCCTTCATGTTTTTGACACCAGAGATCAGTGTATCCTTACCCTGCGGTAGCACCGGATCTGCAGAAACCTTTGTGGTTGGAATGCGGCGATGACCCACCAATGCCAACGCATGCTCCTCCAGCCTGGTGAATTGGACCACATCTTCTGGGTCCCCTCCGGTTGCACTCAGGCTTGCCTGTTTGGCTGCGTGTTTTTTCTGCACAAAGAAACATTGCAGCCTTTACCCCATATACTCATGCCCCCCACACACGCCCCCACACACACACACACATTTGGCGCACAACCTTTTTGGCCTTGGACAGGAGGGAGTGAATAAATTTGTACTCACTTTAGCTGCTGCCACCAAATCGTTCCAAAGTTTGCGGCATTGGTCCCCATCTCGCTCCACGTTGCCCATTGACCGATGTCCATCCAAAGACATTGGCCTGGTGGAGACTTGCCATGCCCATCCCGGGTGAGTTTGCTGCACCTGCGGTCCACCTCTGTCACTAGCTCCTCCAACTCCTGCGCATGAGCCTGGTTTTGTCAGTCTTCATTGAGAATTTCTGCCCACGCATCCTCTATGATGAGAGGAATGGCCGCTCAAGAATCTGGGTATAAATTTGTAACACTGCCCCCTCTGCAACTCAGACTGACCCCTCTCCAATGCCACCTCTGCTCTCTAACCTCCAACTCTCTCCTCTCCTCTCTTCTCGCCACTCACAGGTACAATTAAGTGCTCTCCTTTTATGACCATGAACACTTCCTCAATTAGACTACAGTCCCATCAACAAAACTACACAAAAAAACGCCGAAATCCCGCGCATGCGCAGTGGAGGCCCTCCGAAAATACCCGAGTGGAGAGGCCTCCACCTGAAGCACTCTGATGGCGTTTGCCGCCGAGTCCCACTCCCGCTGCCGCCCACACAATGGCAACAAAATCGGCATCCAACGGGACCCGGTGGCCAAAAACAGACCTCCTGCCCAGTGGCCGCCAAGAAATGGGCAGCCACCAAGTTGGCCCCATAATTTAAAAAAATTTAAAAATGAAAATTTGGAAATTTATGGAAGAGTTGGATTTAAATTGTTAAATGGGAAAAATATCATCTCTATTATAGCGTCAAAAACTCCACTATAAACAAAACTTGTAGTTACAAAGTATAGAGCACACTTTAAGTACTTCATCATTTTTGTGAACACTCAACAATGACTATATAATGTTCCAGAATCTTGAAATAGCAAGCGTAAAATACATTACATGAGCTTTTACAGAATTGTTGTAGCATAAAATTGATCAGTTCAATTATACTGTGTAAAATCTCCTGGTCGAATCGCATTATAATTTGACATAAATTTTGTAAGTGCTATGGTATTGTTTTATTTGAAATAAAAACAGATGTAAGGTCATCATAGAAATACAAGTGTAAGGTAGCCTCATCCATGTAACAGCTGGTGTTTCTTGTTGAATTTGTTGGGTATTTCTCTGTGAAAATGTTACTTCTATTCAAAATTTCTGTGTTATTTTTTAAAATATGGATTTTTATTTCACGTATTTTTCAATTGTTCTACCTCATTTTTCTTTTGCTTTTATTGGAACCACCATTTAAATTTAAGAGTTCTCTATTTTTTTGTTCCTTTGTTTTATTATTTTGTTTTAATTGAAAAAAACCAAAGTGGATACCAAAGAGAGTAAAAGATTTAAGGTAAGTCAGGAAGTACCCACCTTGAGTTTTAAAAGCCTGGAGTTGGGAGTGGGGATGGGGAATTTATTTTCTTCTTCCAGTGTTTACTAATCCATTCACACTGGAAAATGGGACAGGAGGAAGAGAAAAATGTTTTTAACAAAGTTACTGACCACTCGAAGCCCACCCTACTCGACTTTCGCGCTTGCCTCGAAATAGGCAGCCATTGATCCTACCCAAAATAGGATGGAGGCTGACAAGTGGAAAACACCGTAGATGGAGGCTGGTACTTCAAATGGCTCCTTTGCCAAGGTTCTTCTTTTATACTTTCATTTTTTGCCCATCAATGGGTGTAGGAGCAGGGGGAGGGGGGGGGGTGGGGGGCGGAGGGTTGCATTTTCTGGCAGCTTGCCAGGAGGCCCACTGTGTTTGTGAGTCAGTAAATCAATGGGTGAAACCGTGTGGAACAAGCTTTTAGTTCAGAACTGAACACCTGCACAGAACTGCAAATCCCTCGGCAGATTCCCAGCAAATAAAAAACACATTCCCAAAGATCATCAGATTGCCCAGAACTCCACTACAACGTTTGAAGTTCATTTCCGATAAGATCTCTTTTATCTTTATGATAGCACCACCAGAACAAATAGCAAATCTAGACTCAACTGCTGAATTTAAGGAATTATAATTAATTTATTCAAAATTCCATAATCAATTATTTATCAAATAATTATTTTGTGTTGAGTATGCAAGACCCACTCAAAGCTGGCACGATTACTACACACTTAAACACTTCCAAGAGTAACCATTAGTGTTATAGAGAAAACAGGTGCATTCATTTCATGAACTATTAAAACATCAACAAACATTGGGTGGCAGTTAATATTTTGGAGCAAGTATGGCAACTGTTCAGTACATAGCTCACAGGCTCGCTCCTCTCTTCCCCGTTCCCCTTCACTGCAAGCGGGAGACAGGCATGACCTTCGGCCACTTGCTGAGCTTAGCGCTAGAGAGCGCACGTTACACCACAAAATCAACGCTACGCTGATATTAATCAGCAGGCAGCACCAAAATACCAGTGCTGCCTGCGCTCTCTTGGTGGGCGACCGATAGCCTTGGCCGGCGCTGTTATCAGCAGGTTTCCAGCATACTCGGATTTTTAATTGATTGTCATTACCCTTGTTTTCTTTGTTCTCCCTCTGGTGGCTTATTTTCTATTTCCTAGGCTCTCGCTACTTTTCCCTAATGACCTGACTCAGAAGTTTTTATAAAACTAGAATATTCTTCCTTTCTCAGCTTAATTTTAAACTGGGAATGGTTACAGGTGGTGCTTTGTTATAATGGGAAAGAAGTAAAAAGCAGACATCCCACTTAACATGTAAATTATAAGAATATTTTTAATAAACATGAATGCTATTGTAACCAGATTAAATACCAATCTATAAGAAAGCTCAGGCTAATACACTTTGACTGCATCTGTCTTGTAATGCACCACCATTTCTGCCAACATTTGGTGTCTCTGGTGACTGTGATTCTCCTGGAATCGAAATCTGACTGTGACTGCCAGTTACGTTTGCTAATTAGGAACTCACAATAATTAAATTTCTAAGTGAGGCCTAATATCCAGAATGACTTTTTGTATGTCATACAGACCACAGGGGAAGGTTTTTTCTGTGCAATATGTGGTAAATTTTACAAGTCCCCTCAGTTGCACAGGATCTCATATGCGGTGGGCACAGGTCAGAGAATTGGGACCTTATTTTTGGGACGTTAGATTTTCTAACAGGAATGCCAGGACCTCGCTTGCTGAAACAGGCTTCTCAAATGGAGAAGATATGTTTTTAATTTTTGTGGGTTTGCATGCATCCTTTGATGCATTTTGCTCCATGCATTAGTTGATTTTGGCAGACAGTACCGTGTACTTCTTTGATTTTTTTTTCTCTGCCTGTATTTGTCTTTATTATTCTTGGTTCCTGCTAGCTTTGATGTCACACTATACAAGTCACCGAAGACGGGTATTCTTTTACGTGTTTTGAAGTTGCTGCGTTATTGAGATGAGGAAGACAAGTTTGTGAGGGGCCAATAAATTCAATGGCAATGACTCATAAGATAGTTTGGCTGCACCTGTCACTGCCTCTGAACATATCAGAGGAGTTTTGTCTTTGCTATCTTCGCGAGACAGGCTGCCACAGAGTTGTGCCATCTGCTGCACAATGACCTGCAAGCAGCACCTGGATCATTGGGATGGATCTTCCCACAGAAGTTAAGATTACCACAACATGAAGCTTCATGCCACTGGCTTTATCTACATTGCCCCAGGAGACAGCAGCCAATCTGCAGCGCATGTATCAAGGAAATGACAACCGTTATGTTTGCAAGAGGCAACACCTTTATCACTTTTCCTGTGTAAAGTCGACATCAGCTGCACAGGATGCACAGCTTGCAACAAATGGCAGGGTTCCCTTGAGAGCAATGAACCCCACAAGGTACTTATGTGGGCATCGGACTTCTTCATGTTAATACCTTGGCTTTCATGAAGACAAAGAGTTTGCACTAAATTAATGTTCAGGTGGTACCTGACTGCAGAAATATTCTGCATGTCAGTGGTTGTTATTCAGGAAGCAGCCATGATGCCTTCATTCTGTGACATTTGAAATATTTGAAGGAGAAGAAACACTGGGTGGTTGGCTTATTCCCACTGAAAAATCATAGAGCACCTCGGCCTCGATACATCAACATATGCTTGCTATTCCTCAGCTACCAGCTCCACCTTCAAGAAAAGTGTTCCGTGCACTTTAGGCATATTGAATGAGTATGTGGAACAGCACAATGGTTGTCCTCAATGTTTGAAGTGGTAATCCCAGAGGGCGCAGTAGTTTCCACCTTAAGCTGGCACCATGATTGATGGGTACAACTTCAACTTGCCCCTGATACCAGAATACTTCTTCATTTGCGACTAGGTTTGAGAGAGCTGGGTGACTGTGTTGACATAATTGCTAACCTCTTTCCATTCTTCTGGCACCTGTACTTTTATTGGAGGTTGACCTTGAGCTATAAATAGGCCCATTTAGCCTTGGTGCACCTCCTGCAGCAGGACCTCCAATTGCTCAGCATAAATGGAACAGTGTTTCCCACATATCTCTGCTCTGTCACTCTAATCAATCACCCCACGTTTCTGCCACCGCCACAATTTCTCATTTTATGATAAGCACTTTAAGAGCTGCTCCTTGACTGGATCGCGGACTTCTCAGTCAAATATGCAACAGGCCCAGCTATTCTGGGAAAGCTTTTCCTGGGCCTGTAGCCTATTCAAAATCGAAACTGGGTTTTAGTTTGCAAGACTTGGTGCAGTGTACCTGCTCATGCTACGGGTGCAGCTGCATGTGCCATCCCAATTTTGTGAGGATCAAAAATTGTGGCTTATGTGTAACAAAATTATAAATCAGATTATGAAGAGGTCAGTTAGGATTTTATTACACATAATACACAGAGGAACCCTCCCCCCAACTCTGCCATGATTGGATTAACTGCAAATATTGATTACGAGCACCAGAATGGCAGATAGGTAGAAAAAGCGGTCCAGTTGGATCAACCCATCCATATTTGAGGGAATATATTGTTCTCCTGTTCACTTCCATTCATCCTAATAACCTCTCAATGCAGGTTGCATTTGGATGATATCTGGTGAAATCAACATTGCAGAAGCCCTGTATGTTACTTTACACAATACTCCAAGAATGGACAACTGATCTTCCGGACATTTTACATGATGTAGCTAGAAAGTGTACATTATGCTCCCTGACTGGGCGATCTTCCAGAATATCTCAATCCACGTTGACCATTGGTATTACACTTATGAGGAAGCTAACTGAATAGACCGTGGCAGATCTAAAGAAATCTATTGGAAAAAAAACGTTGGGAATAAGCTGATAAAACCACTGTGTGCTTGACTTCTCTCAAGAATTACCCAGTGACCATCACCTCTGATTGTTTCTGTCGCTGCGATAAAATGGTTAGATTCTACTTAGCCATAGCTATATACCTGAGGTTGGCAACTTAAATTGTGGAGGTCCAACTACAAAGGATGAAGTTAATGTCAGAGTAGAGGAGTGGGGAGTAGAGATATTAGATAGGATAAAAATAGATAGAAAGGAGGGGCATCACTCAAAGTTAATAAGGCACCCAGTCCAGGTGGGATGCAACCTAGGTTGCTGAGGGAAGCTAGGATGGAGATAGCAGAAGTTTGGACCACAATCTTTCAATCCTCCTTGGATATTGGAGTTGTGCCAGAGGACTGAAGGATTGCAAATGTTACACCCCTGCTCAACAAAGGGGAGAGGGATAAACCTGGTAACTACAGGCCAATCAGTCTAATGTCAATGGTGGGAAAACTACTAGAGACCATTGGCAAGGACAAAATTAATTCTCACTTCAAGAAGCATGAGTTAGGGACAGCCTGCATGAATTTGTTAAAGGCAGATTAGTCTGACTAAACTGATTGAGTACTTTGATGAAGTAATGGAGAGGATTGATGAGGTATTGCAGTAGATGTATATATGGCCCTTAAAAGGCATTTGATAAAGTACCTTTTATCAGACCTATTCGGAAAATAGAAGCACGTGGTATTAAAAGGGACGATGGTAACTTGGGTAAGTAATTGGCTAAAGGATAGGAGACAGAAAGTAGTTATTAATAAATGTTTTTTTCTGACTGGAGAGAAGTATGCAATGGGGTCCCTCAGGGATCAGTATTAAGACCATTGCTTTTCTTGTTATATATAAATGACCTGGACTTGTGTATAGGAGTACACTTTCAAAGTTTGTAGTAAATAGTGAGCATGATAGTAGCAGACTACGGGAGGACATGGACAGACTGGTGATATGGGCAGACACATGGCATATGCAATTTAATGTGGATAAGTGTGAAATGATGCACTTTGGGAGAAATAACATGGAGAAGCAGTATAATCTAAATGGTACTATTTTGAGGGGGGTGCAAGAATAGAGGGATCTGGGGGTACATAGTCACAAATATTTGAAGGTGGCAGGGCAGGTTGATAAGGCAGTCTTCTTCTTTCATATGGTAGTAGCAAAGCAAATCAAATGTCAATATCTAAGTTGGATATCCAGGCCAAAACGTCCAGTGTAACAGCGTGGATATTGTGTAGGCTGCCTGCAAATTTCCTCTGAGGGCAATGCTCAATGATATGTTCTAGGGTCTGATTAGGAGCTCCACAGTCGCATGATGGGGATACTTTAATCTTCCAACTATGGAAAAGGTGACAGCATCTACTATGGCCAGTTCTGAGGTGATTGATGATTGTCTGCTGTTTGCAAGGAAGGTTTGATCCTTCAGGTTGTACTGTGGGGTCCTCTATAAGGAATCTATTCGTATGTCGCAATTCTTCCAAGCATTTCACCATCAAGGCTGAGGGGAGATCACTGAAGGGCTTCGGCAACAGTCCAAAATGGCCTTCTAGATTTGAGATGGGTCGGCCTGGATCAGCATGTCTTTGCTGGTGAGGCAGTTGTATTCTCTGGAGGTATAGTTGTGGTGGTATGATGTTTGCAAGCAACAGCAGCGAAGGTGTTGGTGTGGATAAAAGAGGTCCGGTGATAATTCTCATAGTAGAATTCAGCTGGACATCAACGGATTTGACATACGGACTTGATAGCCATACTGGAGAGCAGTACTCCACTGTAGAGTACACAAGGGCGAGTGCTGACTTATAGAGGGTTTGAGCATCTGCTCCCCATGTGGATTCGATTCGGCAAGTTTCTGGAACAAGTTGACCTTACTTTTTAGTTTCTTCCCAGAGTTCTGGAGATGTTGTCTATATGACATTGAGTGAGACTCCTAAATAGGAGGAGGTTTTTTGACATGGTTTATCCTGTGCCACAAAAGGAGACATTCAAAACTTGGCTTGCTTGATGGGTGTTGAGGTGGACTGTTGAGGTGATGGTCTTTTGTGGGTTTGGCCGAAGTTGCCATCAGCGGAAGTAGGCATCCATCCTCTCTAAATCACTGGTCAGGGTCTTCTCAGTGATGGACAGATTCGGGCTTTGCATGGCCAAGGCAATATCATCAGCTTATACAAACTTGCGGGACTCTGTTTTGGGAAGATCACTGGTGTAAACGTTAAATAATATGGGTGCCAGGACAGAACCCTTGGGAGTCCGTTGTTCAGTGCCCTATATCTGCTCTTCTGGGTGCCAGCGTACACACGGAAGTATCTGTTGCTAAGCATGAGTTGAGAAGATGGATGGTTGTTCGACAGGTGGAGAGCTTGAAAAGCAATCCATGCTTTCATACTGTGTCCTACGGCATTGACTGGTCCACAAGTGCTGCGGTGTGTCTTGAGCTGGTGCTAGAAGCCTGCTTCGATGTGTGTTGTTAAAGCTACCGCTTGGTCACTGCAGTTATGAATGCTCTGGAAGCCCGCTTGCTCCTTAGGAATGATTGGCTCGATGATGGGAGCTACTCTGTGCAGTAGTAGCCTCTCCAGCACTTTATAACAGGTGCAAAGTAGGAAGATCGGGCTGGAGGCTTCACACGCATTCTTCCTCTTCAGGAAAGCAATTATTTTAGTCTCTAAATAGATGGAATTTTACCGGTTGCCAGTACCTCGGAGAAGAAGGAGATCAACCATCTTTTCGTTTTAGGTCCCAGTGCTTTTAGGAATTCTGGGTAAACAACATCTGGACCAGCAGCTTTTCCAGGTTAGTTGTTGACCGGGCTGCGTTTAGTTCATCCAAGAGGAATGGACGAAGTAAATGACGAATGACGGTCCAAATGGCATCCTTCTGTGTGTAAGGTTCTACGATTCTGTGATCCGTCCCTAATAGTGAGACACAGGCAGGGATTTCCGGCTTTATTCAGGCAGATAGGTGGGGATAGAAAAGTTAGGTGCAGACAGACACCATCGGGTCCTGACCTATTTCTGCAACCATAGTGATCATCTGGTATTAGTAACACTGGGTACCAGAAGTAATTCGAGAATGATGGAATATCACACATCGCATTTCCTGTCAATATCGCCCAAGCAATGCTAAATGCTCAAATATGTCAACATTCTACTATCACCAAGCATTGTTAGGGCTGGTGCATGGATTTCAAAAATGAAATAGCCCACCCAGGACAATCAATGCACTCTTCCCAGCGGCAGATTTTACTGATATGCTCGGAGACGCCATGTTCCTTCCTGTTTAGGTGACAGCTGGCCTTTTGAAGCTGCTGTAGATGCCACATTCCCGCAGCAGCAATGTTCTGCTTCCTCCACCCATTGTGGGCTCTCTGGGGAAACATAGCCAAAGAAATTAGATTAAGGCTGACCCCAGGAAATTTACCGCAGTCAGCACTGATGCAGTCGAAAGGGTGCAGAGACCCCACCCCCGCTAAGTCCTTTCTCCCAGCAGTTCCTAAGTTCCATGCCAACATAGTGTAGACTATTAGGGCAATAGCTTAGGAAGAATTGACACAAAAATGCAATGGGACATGGAAAAAGTGAGAGAACAATCCAAACCATAATCACCATAAGTGAAAACCTTATATGATGCTCATAACAAAAGTCAAAAAAACAGTCCTCTATTGTTTTATTCAGTAAAAGTGGTAATTCCATTATAACATCTAAAACCTAACTGTGCATGTTGAGTTATTTGTAGAAGTACTATAATTATTTGCAACTTCATAAAACAACTTAACTGCCTGTGATAATTAGGTAACTTTGGTCACAATGCTAATCATAAGTAATTTTATGTACTTTAGCATCTATACATAGCAAACTGGTGGTCATTTAAAATTTTACATAAGATTACATAGGATATATGGTCCAGAAACAGACAATTCAGCCCAACCAGTCCATACCTGCCATCTTTCCTCTTCTAACTCTATCAGCATAAGCCTCCCTCATATGCTTATCTAGCCTCCCCTTAAATGCATCTATACTATTCACTTCACCACGCCCTGCGGTAGCGAGTTCCACATTCTCACCACTCTCTGGGTAAAGAAATTTCCTCTGAATTCCCGATTTGATTTCATGTTGATTACCTTATATTGATGGTCCTGAGTTTTGCTCTTCCTCACAAGTGGAAACATTCTCTCGGGCTGGAATTTTGCCAGCACTCAGAGGACGGGATCGAAGGCAGGTCAGCTGTCAAATTGAAAATGATTGACAGCTTGCTGTGACCTCGCCTCCATGTTACTTTAGCAGGTGACGAGTCTGTCAACGCTGAACAGACCAGGTACGCTGTGGGGTGGGGGGGGGGTGGCGGGGAATTTAGGTGATTAAAACCTTGATTTGCCAGGTTTTCTATATGCCGGGAGTTGTATTAACATGAATTCATTTCTTTATCTGATAGCTGCAAATATGCTATAAAAGCTCCCATCTCACAGTTATTCATTTTCCAAGATCAGAACCTCTTGCTTTCTGCATTTGGAAGATGCATTGAGCTTTGTGCAAGTTGCAAGTCTTTGGAGCAACCTTTCTATCCAGTGTCACCTCATTGGAATAACCTCTCTCACCATTGACAGATTGCTTCTGTTATCTCTACTTCACCTGCCATCCATTCCATCAGCACAGTGCCCTTGAACCTATCTCAATTTGGTCCTCAGAATCCCACCATGATCATCCCTAACATCAGCAGCACCAACAACAACATCAACCCTCTCCACAATCAACTGATGCTGCACAGGACACAGGGCATCAGAACCCGAGCTCATTGCTGCCCGGGAGGCCAGGGATGGCTTTGCCATGGCCACATTTACTTCACTTGATGATGTACACCCTGGCTGCTAATGATGTGCCAGGTTGGCACCGCTCCACGCCAACACCATAAAGCATCCCTACAATGTCCAAGCCATTCCTTTCACACTCATCACCATTGCGGAGGGTACCATTATGTCTCACCATTCACTGCAACTCACTAAGCCACTTCCAAAGGTGCACACAAATCTGTCCAACATTGCAAAGTTTTGAAAATAAAGATTTCCATATCTGTCAACACATTAACAGAAACTTTACATGAACATTGGTGAAAAGACTCAAGTACCTACCCTTGTGTTGTTAGTTGGTATGCTTGCACTAGGATGAGGGTGAGTGTGAGGGGTGGCTAGTGAGATGGGGATGGGATAATGTAGATAGAGAGGGATGGATGGAGTTGCAAGGTAAGTTGGTGTGAGTAAGGATGTGCAGGAGTAGAGTAGGGAAGGCAGAGTGATAGAGATGTGATGAGTGGCACAGCAAGATGAGGTTGAATGTGGCTTTGCAGTAACATTTCGTGATCTGCTGAGATCATTGAAAGGTTTGCACCAATGCTGCCAGGTCCTCCCGATTACATCACTGCTTGTGCCCTCCTGTCCAATGTGCAACCAAGCTGTGGAATTCAGAAGAATGAGAGGTGATCTTATCGAAACGTATAAGCTTATGAGGGGGCTTGACACGGTGGATGCAGAGAGGATGTTTCCACGGATGGGGGAAACTAGAACTAGAGGGCATGATCTTAGAATAAGGGGCCGTCCATTTAAAACCGAGATGAGGAGAAATTTCTTCTCTCAGACAGTTGTAAATCTGTGGAATTCGCTGCCTCAGACAGCTGATAAAGCTGGGACATTGAATAAATTTAAGACAGAAATAGATATTTTCTTAAACGATAAAGGGATAAGGGGTTATGGGGAGCAGGGAAGGGGAGCCGAGTCCATGATCAGATCAGCCATGATCTTATTGAATGGCGGAGCAGGCTCGAGGGGCCGTATGGCCTACTCCTGTTCCTATTTCTTATGTTTTTATATTCTTATGTCTCCTGGGGAGGTTGTTTCCGCCTATTGGAAGGGAAGAGAACCTCCCGGCATGCTGTGACTCCCTCTATAAGTATATGGAGAGCCTCAATGCTGTAGAACAGTGACAGCACAACTTTCAAACTAAATTTACACTTGGTCACTTTAATGAAACCAGCTGATGATACGTCATCAGATGACGTCATCAGACCCACTTCCTTTTAATTGGCCGGGAACCTCGCTCGGCACGTTTAACAAGCCCAATCAACAGAGTGGGCTGGAGCCAGCTGTGTGTTTGGACCCCACTACTGATGTCTCCCGCCTCACTTCTGTCTCTGTCGCGGCCTCTGTGTCTAAGCTTTCAAAACCTTCCATAATTTGAAAAACTCCGGAGCCTTCTCTATTCAAGAGAAAAGATAGCCAGCCTGTTCATCCTTTCCTGATCGGTATAACCTTGCATATCTGGTATCATCCTTGTAAATCATTTTTGCACCCTCTCCAGTGTCGCTAAATTCTTTTCATAATATGGTGACCAGATACACCAAATTTTAGTTACTGATGCAGCCAATATTCTGCTCCAAATTCATAAGCCACTGCAGAATGGATTGATGACTTTCATATTCAGTTGAATGGACAGGACATTCTTCCCATACAAATATATTTTGCTTGCAGAATTCATTAAGAATAGATGCAGTTGAATTTGTTGCAATGGTTTGCTTTATTTTTCAAATGATCCATTAAGTTAAACCATTGCAGCCAAATGGCAAATGAAGTAGAGTATGACACATGTTTGATGGACACTGCTGTCGACCCTGAGGGTTGGATTTTCAACTCCTGTGAGCGCCCTGGATGGGTAGCAATGGCGGCTATAAGCACTTCCGGACGGGCGGCCAGTTTCCAGCGCCCTGCCGGACTTTCGCTGCCGGTTTTGATGGGCGTGGAGTATTGCCACCCGGAAGAGGTAAGCCAGTGTGCAGCACCCCGGTTGAGATTTTTGGCTGCCGCCCGATCTGTAGTGCTCCCTGGAGTGCCGTGCTGGGACCGCCTGTGAAAGCTGGTGGTCTGAGCTGTAGCGGCTGCAGTGAGGGAGGTATGATTGCTTTTTATTTATTTTTTGTGATTTATGTTGTGATGGCCTGAGTTATTTATTGGGAATGTTTTTGGTGCTCCTTTTCAGGTCTCCCCCCCGCCGCCGCCCCCGGCCCCCCAAGCCTCTCTTGCAGCGCTCTGAAACTGGCTGTTTACCTCGGGAGCCAGCCTAGAGCCCTAAGTGAGGTAACGCCTCCCTTAGCGCTCCGCCCCACACTCAGTGCCCAGCTGACGAATTTTGCTGACTGAGGTGCAAACTGTTCCTTTACCGCCCCGCCGCCATTACCACTCCACATCATCTTTGTTGCTGATTATCTGCTGGTGTTAGTAAATCTGTCCTGCAGTTTATACCCCAAGCCATGGTCGGATAGATAATTTATTTTACCTGTTTTTGAAGTCCGAGAGGTCACAAGTCATATCCATTGAGCTAAATGCAAGGACAAGAGTTCCTGTTTGACGCCTGAGCTTGCTACATTACCAGATACCAGGTACACAAAGGAATTCTAGCTTGGAGGGAGTGATGGTTTGTTTATGGGAATGGTCCTTGGTACTAAATGTTAGAGAAGTAGCTGAGGAAAGCTAAAAACATAACACTGCCTGCAATGCTTATTATCTATTTAAGACATCTAGGGGCCGAAATTGCCCACCTCCTGAAACGAGGCGCACCCCACCGCTTTTTGACGTTCATTAGCACGGCAATGGATGCGGCGGCCATTAGAGGGAAATTCAGCATTTTTGCTGAAAAAAAGAAGCGGTGTGGTATTGGTGGCGGTAATGGGCTGTTTGCAGCAGTGTGGGGCGGAGAGGCCGATTGGGCCGTGAAATTCAGCTGTTACTGATTTGCTCATAACGAAGCAGCTGCTCCCTGGTCTTTTTAAAGGGCAGGTTTTTCAGCTAGGCCCTGAGCACTGAGTTTGTCTCAGTTGCTTGCAAAGGTATGGCTAATCCAGGAGGTCTAAGGATATAGAATTTGAGACCCTAATCCAAGCTGTGGAGGGAAGGAGGTGCGTTCTGTATCCCAACACAGGCAGACCCACTCGCACCATCTTTGTGAATGCCTGGAGAGAGATAGTTGTGGATGTGTCGGGGATCTCCATTCATGACCGTACCGCCACCCAATGCCGCAAAAAGCTGAACGACATAATTCGACTTATGAAAGTGAGTTCCCCCAACTCCTCACCTTCCATCTGCGAGCCTCTCCTTCACCTCTTATTTCCTACCTTCACTATATAGTCACTGAAGCAACATTTAATTGCTGAGTAATGTATATATATCTATGCGTACTCACAATGGAGGGTCCCTTTCTTGTGAGAGTTACACCTGCTTGTAATGGACCCATACTTGCAATAATTGCTGAGGCCTCATGACACTGGTACTCAGCAACCCTTCTTTGCTTAGCAAGCCAAGGTATCTCACAACCGTTAGGAGCAAGAGAGAACTTCGGGGCGGGGGGGGCGGTAGGGGCAAGCCAGATATCCAGCAGCTGACTCATATTGCAGCAGCTAGTGGGCCCACATGTTGCCTTCCCTGTGGCCGCTGGTCGTGTGGATCCCGCTGGGGGCAGCATCGGTAAGTGAAGGCCTTCCTTTAATGCCAACTCTCCCTGAAAGTCCAAGCGCCTACCACGCAATTGCTTATGATTGTGTGCAAGTTGCTGGCTGCATGGTGCAATGCCCTCACCCTCATGGGAATCCTTGTGCCATTTATGATTGCAGATGAGACCCCGAGTGTGAGTCACAACAAGACCGAGACCCTTGAGGCGACTGGGAGCCAAATTCAGAAGGACACACTTGAGCCCATTCCAGATATTGGCGGCATGTCCGATGAGGGCGATAAAGAGGGGGAGACTGCTGGCAGCACCACGTCACTGCTTCCTACACTCACACGCGCCAGCTCAAATACTGCGAGTACGCGGTTGAATGCTAGATTTAGCAGAGGGGACTGCACTGGTTGATGCACTGGGGCCTAGCGAGCTGCAGCATGGTCAAGGACAAAGGCAACCTTGGGTGCTATCTCTCCAGAGAGCGAGTTCACATGTGATTCTGCTGCAGAGGACTCAGATGAGCCCATCGATGTTGGAACTTATGAAAGAAGTCATGCATTTCTAGATGTTGGGGGCAATAGTAAGGGTGACCGAGAGCCTGTCGCAAGTGGTGAGGAGCAATGAGGAGTCTGCCTCCCGCATTGTGGATAGCTCACACCATGGAGCCCATCATTGCCAGTGTGCAGACGATGGTGGACTCCCAGAGAGACCGTGCGGATCCAGCTGTGATGACGCATGTTATGGGCGATGCAGCAGCTGCCATTACAGCACAGGCACAAGGGAACGAACGTCTGAGTGCTGCTTTGGAGAGGATGGCCGCTGCCCTCATGCACTCTGGGCAACAGGCCACGGAGCGTCTTACTGCTGTCGTCTCAGGTGGCATCGAGACGGTGTCTGCTCTCACGTAGTCTCAGCTGGATGCCACCTGAGATCTGACTGGTGTCATCGAGGCTGGGTCCACCACGGTCCACGGGGGACCTTTCGGTGTCACTCCACCCCACCGATCTGTGCTCCAGCAGATTGGTGGCGATGGTGAGGGGGAGTGGCACAGGCTCCTCGAACTAGGATCCTGATGTGCTCTCTCAGGATCACAGCAGTCCTGAGCCGAGACCTGACACTCCACCATTGCATGTCGTGCTCCTGCGCCTCCTCCTAGTCCTCCTCTTCAGGTGGTCCTGCTGCCTCTTCCTCCAATGGTTGTGCCCTCATGATTGCCAGATTGTAAAGCATGCAGCAGATGACCACGAATAGGGAGACCCGCTCAGGTGAGTACTGCAACACTCCTCCTGAGCGATCCAGGCAACGGAATCTTTGCTTAAGGATCCCGATGGTCTGCTCAATTATGCACCTAGTGGATGAATGAGAATCATTGTAGGCTTACTGTGCAGCAGTCCTGGAGTTGCGAAGGGGAGTCAGCAACCAAGTGCACAGTGTGTAGCTCTTGTCTCCAAGGAGCCAGCCGCAATCTTGGTTTGGCCCAGCAAAGACACCTGGCACACCGGTCTGGCGCAGGATAAAAGCATCGTGGCTGCTGCCATGATTTTGCGGTTGTGGTCGCATACCAGTTGGACATTGAGGGAGTGGAAGCCCTTGCAGTTTCTGAACATCTCAGGATTGTTCTGCGATGCTCTCAATGCAACGTGGCTGCAGTCTTTGGCGCCCTGGACCCCAGGGAAGCCCACAATTCGCACAAATCCGGTCTGCTACTCCAACTACTTCTCCCTGCTCATTGGGAACGACATGTGGTCCCTCCTCCTCTTGTACTGAGCATCCGTTACCTGACGGATGGAGTTATGCGCGGCGAACTGCGAGATTTTCGAGATGCCTGCTGTTGCAGCTTAAAAAGATCCAGTCGCACAGAAATTGAGTGCGATGGTGACCTTTGATGCGACAGTCAGAGCTGTCCTCAATCTTGTTTGAGGCTGGAGGTCTGGCTGCAGGAGATTGCACAGCTCCGTCACAATGTCCTTGTGGAATCGCAGTCTCCAGAGCCATTGGCCATCCGTCAGGTCCAGGAACAAGAACTGCTGCCTGTAGACCCTTTGACGACAGGGCATTCTAGTTGTTCTCCTCTGTAAGCAGAGCCTCCAGAATCACCGCTCTCTGATGTCGAGATTGAGGAGCCTAGCCCACTATCACTCAATCCCGCTGTGAAAAAGGCAACTCGCAAAGTTTGGAAAAGTCTGAAAAAATCTCGACGACAAGAATGCTGCTACACGCAAGATGCTTTTAAAGGCCACTGGCGGTCTTGAGCAAGCACTATGTACCGACCCAAAAACCTGTTGTTGGCACCGACAGGTGGCCGGAAGACCTTTTGAGGTGAATTTACCTTCTGGGGCGGGTCCGTTGTGGTGCGTGCTCTGATGACGTCGTTAACGATGCATCTGCAGGAGCGAGGCGGAAGTGGGAGGAGCGGGACACATCGCCACACCGCAGCAAAAATCCATGAGGGCAATGCCATGAATGTCGGCCAGTCCACCGAGACTCGTCGCCCATTCCACGCTGCCCTGTGGCCACCGCTTTCAGGCAGCCAGAGGCCTTATTTAGAGGGGCAATTTCGGCCCCATAAAGTTTACAATTGGAGAAATGTCAATTGATTGTGCCACTATGTTTAAATTTTACAAATAGAATACACATAAATAGAATCGGTATTTTATAAATATAGTGAGAAACATTGGAATATCGCATTTGTCCAGTTCATAAATTACATCTACAAATCTAACATGACTTTTTCATTTGTAGTTTATACGGCCATCCTCATTCATGGAATAAGTAATGAATCCCACACATTCCCATTGTGTATCTTTCATAAAATATATTATTGGCAAACAAAATCTACTCCTGGCTCTCAATGGCAAATGAAGAAAGACATAAGACTGGGGTAAAACATTAACAAAGACCAACTGGGAATGAGCACTGTAAAAGCAGCAGAAGAAACTGATAGAAAAGGATGTAATTGGAAGGGGACATACATCATCAAACAGACAGTAAAAGCAGCAGTATATATTTTATTATGTAGCAGCACTTCCTAAAACTGAACCATTGCTACAATTTATATTGCCTATAAAAATGTGTAATTTTCCTATTAACATCTAATTAGCGATTTCAACAGTTCAGCTCCAGCTCTAAATTGGATTTATTTAGCTTGCTTCAGATTGAACCATGTTTCTTTTTTTTGTTTTGTGTCTAACTATTAAAAGAAAGTGCCGTCTATTGTAGTGCGCTGACAGAATATGATTTTCTACATATTTCAATATTTTTTTTCTCTTATCCTCCACATACTGTAGGCAAGTCAGTTAAATCAACAGGAAAAATCATAAGGGATGTCAGTCACTATAAAAATTTCATACTGCACTCGATCACTTTCCCATGGGTACTTCACTGCCATCATCTTTAGTTCTTTATTTCCCTATTACTTGCATCAGTCTGCTACTCCCAGAAGTGACATGTATAGAGTAGTGCAATTTCTTTATTCAGCATGAGGCCACATCAATTATTTTAAGCTAACAATTTTTGCATCCTGATTCAATATATTCTAAGATCTACTTGAAAATTTTGTTTTGAATGCAGCCCAGATGTAGTCAGGGTTTTTCTGTAAGCAATAATAGCTGGTGCCTTCCATGGGACATGACATCAATAACACAGGACAAATATTGCCAAAAGGTTCCTGGGAAGGTATAACAATGTCAGTAAAATCATAATCCAGTAGAAGGCAGCTTGCAAAATTTTTGAATTTAATTATATTTAATATATATTTTGGTAAATATTCAATAAGAACTCAAAAGTCAAAGTCAAAGTTATACAACCCTCACATTTCATGACCTAGATCGAGCCTCCAGAATAGGGCCAGTGCTCTCTGTTGTCTTCCTTGGAAGAGCTCCAATGGATGTCCTTTCGTTATTGGGGGCTAGAAGGATGAGTGATTGGACTCCACTGTCAGCAAGATACTTACTCAACAATTCTGCACTTCTCCTCAGATTATGGATAAGAACTATGCCGGCAGGATAGGTTTGAGGATTCAAAAGCAAATTAATGCAATGTTTCAGGTAGTTTGCGCATAATGAAAACATTATTTTTGACCATTCATAAAGCCATGTCCGTTACGGGAGCTTGTCCAAGACACTCTCTGAACTTTTAGTAAATATCTGGGATAGCCTGGTTACACTGAAAGGACTGTATTCATGCACTCAAGAGTTGTGTTTGGAGGAGGATTTGAGGAATTTGTGTACCCATGATTCGAAAAGATAAAGGGGTCGAAATTGCCCCTTTCTTGCGCCGCCCGTTAGCACCTCTGGTGACGCTAATGGGACACAAAACACTTTTCTCCTGGGGAGGATCTGGGGGGGGGGAGGGGCACTACCAGCTCCCAGGAAATTGCCCGGAAGTTAGCAAAGGCGTTGAGCTTTAAGCGAAGGGTAGGAGCATCCATGTAGCGCTGGAGACTGCGCTCCACTTCCTCTGAGCGACAGTAAAGCCAGTTCCGTGGCTGGGGCGGGTCTTCTGTGCCCAGTGCAGGTTACCGCCCCCAATCAGGGTGCAGGGCAATTTCTCCCCCAAAGAATAAAGCATCATCTCAGCCAGTGAATTAGTGTCAGCAGATCTGATCTATGGGTACATTCCTGTGATGCAAAGGTTTACTCCAATCTCAAAGTTACTGACATTTTACCTTGAAAATGCCTTATAGGTCGACAGAGCTACATACCAGATATACTGGGTAAAATCTACAAAAGAAATTCTTCATCTAAGACATGTAATGACAGCTGTTCAAGCTTCAGATTCAGATAAAACACTATCATCAATTGGGAATGTCATACGAACTCTGAACTGCTGTAGTAAAATCCCTAACAGACTAAAGATGCAAGCATGAGATTTATTGATGAAGCAAAAAGAAATCCTAGCTGAGAATAACAAAATAGCACAACATTCAATCCATGATTACAGAGATAAAATTTGATGAAGAAGCTCCTTAGGAATAAAATAAAGGGAGTCTTTGAAAATTACAAACAGACCCATTCAATTAGGAAGATGTTCCAGAGCTCATTTCTCAAAATTCATATTAGGTTATAATTACCATTTCAGAGAGAGAGGGAGAGATAGAGAGAGGTGTGACGGAGAAAACTACTGTATCTTTTTTTCTTGTAATGTTACCTGAATTGTCAAAAAAATACAGATGAATTTTGAAGCCAGCTAATTGCCTCATCTGTGCTTTGTTGACAGTTTAAAAAAAAGTTACTTGTGAGACACAGAGTATAATTGCACTAAGGCAGAGGGAGCGGGAAAGACACAAATAAAAGCAACTAGGTAATTTCTTTCCTTATTCTAATATTCTAAAATATCCTTGAAAGCAAACAAAACCTCTTTGAGGAATCATAGAAAAGTAGAGGAGGAGGGGAAGAGTGAAACTGATTGAGGGTGAGGGGCTCTCTGTTCTTTTGCCATCTGCGTTAGAGTTTTGGGATTGGGGGGTGGATGGATGAAAACCTAAAGGTGATGTGAATTACAATAGAACCAGGGGGAGGGGAAGATAAATGGATTGAATGGGTAGTTCAAAGGGGAAGAGGTAGGGATCATGATGGTAGTGAGGATGTGGTAGGAAGAGGAATGGATAGTGGAAAGGTGAAGGGATAAAGGACATGATAGGAGCAAGGGGTGAGGGAACGCATGAGTGATTGAGGGAGGAGATAGGAAGGGAGTCACTGAGGTCTACATTTTCCTCGCAACCTCCACTCCAAAAGCAACCTGCAGCAATTGGAGGTGTCTTTCTCCACCATAACTTGGCTTGCCATCCACCATCTCTGACTGAAACAATGGCAAAGAATGAGACAACCAAAAGGAAGAGTTAAGGGGAAAGAAGCAGAAGAGAAGAGGGAGAGAGACAGACAAAGAAACAGTTATATAAAGACATCAGAGACAGGTAAGATAGGGACCATGGTGCAAGATCATGGAAGATTGACCATTATATATTAAATCTTGCTGATGAGTTGCTGATGCTATTATATCTGCTTTACATTGAAATGCAGGGGGTAATGTAATTGCAATTGTAATGGGAATAGTAATGCCTTCTGAGGAGAGATTGAGTAGAATGGGCCTGTACTTTCTGGAGTTTAGAAGAACAAGAGGTGATTTCATTCAAATGTGTAACATTCTTAGAGGGCTTGACAGGGTAGATGCTGAGAGGCTGTTTCCCTAGGCTGGAGAGTCTAGAACTAGGGGTCATAATCTTAGGATAAGGGGTTAGCCATCCTTATTTACAAATCCCACCATGGCCTCGCCCCTCCCTATCTCTGTAAACTCTTTCAGCCTCACAACCCCACGAGATGTCTGCGCTCCTCAAATTCTGCCCTCTTCAGCATCGCTGATTATAACTGCTCAACCATCGGTGGCCATGTTTTCAGCTGCTTTGTACTCCCTCCCTAAACCTCTCTGCCTCTCTAACTCTTTCCTCCTTTAAGATGCTCCTTAAAACCTACCTCTTTGTCCAAGCTTTTGGTCATCTGCTGTAATTTCTTCTTATGTGGCTCAGTGTCAAATTTATCTGTTTTGTCTTATCATCATCATAGGCAATCCCTCGGAATTGAGGAAGACTTGCTTCCGCTCTTAGCATGAGTTCTTAGGTGGCTGTACAGTCCAATACGAGAACCACAGTCTCTGTCACAGGTGGAACAGTGTAAGAATAAAAGTGTTTATTAATGATTAAAATTGATTATGTGTATGTATAAATGTTAAAAGTGTAGATTATCAGAAAGGCCTGTTTGTGTTGAGATAAAATGGAAACCCACAGATTGCCAGCATGGGCTTAGTTTTGTAAGAAACAAAATTTTAGCCCCCAGAGCTGTCGCATGGGTTTTGTGTATTGGAAAGCCACTTAAACTAATCAGAGATGGCTGAGCCAGTCCAGACTGCCACATGTGTGAGGAGAGCCAATAAGGAACTACCCTGGAGCCAAGACCCAATCATGAGGTTTTCAGAGGGACAATGGCTTTGAGGAATATTTTCTCTCCTCTTCTCTCTTAGACACACGGCACGAGACATCCCTGAAGACCAGCTAAAACAGCAAGCCGTGTGTCCAAACCAGCCAGCAAAAGGGACGTAATGTATATCACTCGTTATTATAACCTCATTGTAGTTCTGATATAACATAATTGACAACTGTTGGTAATGTGCATGTGCGTGTCTTTTTAAGATAACTGATTACTGCTGCTAATGTGCATGTGTGTATGTTCTTAATAAACTCTTCTAATTGTTTGGAAATAATTGGCTCACTGTCAAATGTAAGCCCAGAGAGATTCAGAAATCTTACACAGACAGTGGTTGAAGGAAAGTGTGGCCTGCGCTTGATTTCTGCATGCTCTCGGCGACGAGACTCGAGGAACTCAGCGCCCTCTTGGATGCACTTCCTCCACTTAGGGCGGTCTTTGGCCAGGGACTCGCAGGTGTCAGTGGGGATGTCGCACTTTATCAGGACGGCTTTGAGGGTGTCCTTGTATTGTAATGTTTCCGCTGCCCACCTTTGGCTCATTTGCCGTGGACGAGTTCAGAGTAGAGCACTTGCTTTGGGAGTCACATGTCTGGCATGCAAACTATGTGGCCTGCCCAGCAGAGCTGATCAAGTGTGGTCAGTGCTTCAATGCTGGGGATGTTGGCCTGGATGAGGATGCTAATGTTGGTGTGTCTGTCCTCCCAGGGGATTTGTAGGATCTTAAAGAGACATTGTTGGTGTATTTCTCCAGCGATTTGAGGTGTCTGCTGTACATGGGCCACATCTCTGAACCATACAGGAGGGCGGGTATTACTACAGACCATGAGCTTGGTACGTGGACGACGCCTGCGTCTGTGCACACAGAGGCTGAACTCCAGTACATAGTCGACGTATTTACTGAGATGTATGAAAGCATGGGCCTTACATTAAACATCAGTAAGATAAAGGTCCTCCACCAGCCTGTCCTCACCGCACAGCATTGTCCCCCAGATATCAAGATCCACTGCGTGGCCCTGGACAACGTGGACCACTTCCCTTATCTCGGGAGCCTCCTATCAACAAGAGCAGGCATTGACGACGAGATCCAACATTGTCTCCAGTGCACCAGTGCAGCCTTCGGCCACCTGAGGAAAAGAGTGTTTGAAGACCAGGCCCTCAACACTGTCAGAAAGCTCATGGATTTTGTCTTATAACACTGCTGTGAAGCGCCTTGGACATTTTACTACGTTAAAGGCGCTATATAAATAAAAGTTGCTGTTGTTGTTGAGGAGAAATTTCTTCATTCAGAGGGTGGTGAATCTTTGGAATTCTCTACCCCAGAGGGTTGTGGATGCTCAGTCAAGGCTGAGATTGATAGATTTTTGGGCACGAAGGGAATCAAGGAGTATGGAGACAGGGCAGAAAAGTGGAGTTGATGTTGAAATTCAGCTATGGTCTTATTGACTGGCGGAGCAGGCTCGAGAGGCTGTATGGCCTATTTCTGCTCCTATGTTGTACTCCTACCTGACCTAGAGGTGGCACTGTAACTTCAAAAAAACAATATTACAGGAATGCCTGTTATTCTTGTTTGCCCCAAAGGTGACGCTGTAACTTCTCTCAGCCTGCTACAACAAACAGCTAAACAAAATACTGGGTGGTAGAGTGGTAGAAAATGAAGGCAGATGATACAGGGTAGCTGAGCACCAGATTGTTAGACCTGCCAGCATCAATGAAAATGTTTTTCCCTTCCCACAGCAGGAAACTTGGTTGCCGGTGGATTCAGGTTCGACCCACATTTTATAGTCAGCTGATTTTACTCTCCATTGAAGACAAAGGAGAGTAAAATGGGGTGGTGGGTAAAACGAGCATCCGACCCAAACCTGCCCCTTTCCCACTGGGTGTGTTCGGTTAAAGTTGGGTTACTCTTTCTGATTGTTTATTTGAGCAGAAAACCATCATGTGGCAAACAAGCAAAATACTGCAGATACTGGAAATCTGAAATATAAACAGAAAATTCTGGAAACACTCAGCAGGTCTGGCCACATCTGTGGGAGATAAACTTTTCAGGTCAATGGTTTTTCGTCAGAATTAGCATGTGGTGCACGAGTATAACCTAATTTGACCTGACCTCTGACAGAGATGGTGGTGTGGCGGGGAAGGGGGGGGGGGGGGGGGGCGGAAGGGCGGGGTTGGCGGGTGGCGGGGGTGTGGTCTTGATGCCTTCACAATGCTAAATTAGGAAAACACGGAGAAAAACATTAGCAAGAGTATTTGTGTAGTGCTGCTCAGAAATATCTTTAATAAACTGGTTAGGTTTGACAAAATTAAGAAAAATCAGCATTCAGCCAATACAACCGTGTTAAGTGGTAATTTAGTAGATTTACGCAGCAGCTGCAGTACAAGAGTCTGAAGTATTTAACTTCAACAGTGACTGAAAATTGTCACTGCTAATGGTACTGGCCAGTGACTGGTCATATTCTCAGCTGAACTGCGCAATCTCAAGATACTATTCAGCCTTTCAGGAAATAATAGCCTCTACTTGATTGTTGCGCCTGCAGGATCTGGAAGAGGAGAAATAAGAGATGGAAGGCCCTGTTGCAGAAGGGTCCCAGGTCAGGAAGGAGGTACTGTCCCAATATGTCTACCCGGTCAGCCATTTGAATTTAGCAGAGAACTAGTATATCATTAGGCTGAGATTGAGTAGGCAGGATGTGATTGATTTCTGGCACATCATTGCCGAAGATTTGCAGAGATATTGTACAATAAGTGCTGCTTCAATTATATTAGTAAAGGTAGCAGTAGCACTCAACCTACATGACAGGTTCAATACTGTGTGTATTACTTGCACGTGCTGGAAACAGAGCAGAAGTTGGCAGAACTTAGGAAAGTTGCCAAGTTAAGCCTACTCAATGGTGCTATTTACTAGGTTTATGGCCTACATATGTATACTACAAAGGCAAGCCAGGCAACCTGCTGCATATCTACTGTTGGCCAATAACTGATCCTCACACAACCTTACAGCTGACCATTACAACTGTAATTCACAATTGATAGCCTTGACAAACTAACAAAAAGCTTCATACATAACACTGTAACACACATAGCTGCATAAGGCATATTTCTTTATGACATCCAAGATTGGCTGCAGATTCAGGAAGTATCTATTACTGTGCTCCTTCAACTTACAATATGTCAAACCTATTTCTCTGCTTCCATGACAAAATGGCACTTAATTCAATGCAACAGGAGGCCAGGACAAGAGGAGGTTTCAGAAATTGCAAGCCTTTGACTTCTTTGGGACCCCGAGGAAAAAAATCAGCCCTCTTATGCCTTGTCCCCCTTTCCCACTCTCACCCACACGTGTACACACATTAATATCTTGTAATGTGAACTCTGTTACAAAATACCTCCTGTTGACAGCATTATAGCATTGACCTCTGTTCATCAATGTCGGCTTGGAATATTCCTTTCAGCAATGCCATTGGGCCAAGATAAGACAGCACCACACAGCAAAATATATCCGCCTCAGCAACATTTGCAAAGTCCAGCACAGCTACACGTGGGATAGAGAATAGTTAGTGAGCAGCTGGAGATATCAGCTGGTAAATCTAAGGGCACAGGTGAAGAAGAGTAAGTGCTGATGCCAGAGGAGAATCAAGAACTTGTCGGTCCCCATCAAAGACATTTTATAATTTGGTAAACACAGCAGGAAGATGACATTGGGCACCTGTATCACACTCATTACTATTTAGTGAAAAATAAGATAGAAGTGCTGCCTATAATAATTGATTCATCAGTCAGCTGTGCAATGTTCCCTGTAAGCTGCGCTATGTTCCGTGTGGCTGGTTTCTTTTTAATGCGCGGTCCCTTTAAATTTCTGTGCATCTGTGGTATTTACAATGTAAAAGCCGGTGAACGGCCTGCACAGAACCTTTCAGAATACTGCGCAGCTGCGCGCGAACGCACCTTTGTGGGAACATTGCAGCTGTGTCATTCATGTGTAGGCAGGACATTGACTGAGACTGCAGGTGATCCCTATGTTAGCTTGGAAGGGGGCAGAGACAGAAAGTTGAGGGTGCTGGTGACCTTAACTGCCACTAGCGGTAGCTCAGGTTGGCTGCGTGTCCTTGCAGCAAACAACATAGTTCTGTAACTGGCTCTCTGCTCATCCACAGCCTGAGGAGCCAGTTTTCCATGATTATTGCCAGGTAGTTGTGCCAAGGCCTGTAAATATGGTTAGTGACATCATGGTGTGTGCAGACAATCTGGCTCTGGTACCTGCTTATCTTCCTGTCATTCCTTTTTCATCTTGTATCACTTGAAGCACAAAATACTGTGATTGAGATATTCTCAAAGCAATAAAGTAACAGTAATTTGTCAAAAGGCATGAATTTGGTGCTGCTTTCATTTAGATGCCATGGGGGTGCACCTTTACGTGGCATTAATGTTGGATGTTATGGGAGACAATTTGAAGATGTCTCTTTCTTTAAGGACCTTCCAGTTCTGCAGCCCTGCTGGAAAAAAGTTTTTCTGTGAAACTGGGAACAATGATTCTGTTTCTGCCCTTATTACATAAACAGTAATTGAGTGGATGGTCAAAGGAAGACTTTCATGCCTCATGGCTTCCATCAATAGCAGCCTGGACCTAGGGAATTCTGGCACTCCATGAAAGTTGAGTGCATGCTCTCTCTGCCTTGCTCGGCCCATGGTGAACTGAGATGAAAGAACATAAGAATTAGGAACAGGAGTGGGCCATACGGCCCCTCGAGCCTGCTCCACCATTTAATAAGATCATGGTTGATCTTCGACCTCAACTCCACTTTCCCTCCTGATCTCTATGTCCCTTGATTCCCCTAAAGTCCAAAAACTATTTATCTCAGCCTTGAATATACTCAACGGCTGAGCATCCACAGCTCTTTGGGGTAGAGAATTCCAAAGATTCACAATCCTCTGAGTGAAGAACATCCTCCTCATCTCAATCTTAAATAGCCAAACCTTTATCCTGAGACGATGCCCCCTAGTTCTAGACTTTCTATCCTGTCAATCCCCTTAGAATCTTATATGTATCAATGATATCACCTCCCATTCTTCTAAACATGTTGAGCATTTTTGGGATAGTGCTTCTGTACCACACAAAAGCATCGTGATGTAATCGTGAGATAAATATAGTCCTAAAATTAATTTCTCTTACCCAAACGTCTACCTTAGATCCAAGGTGAGAATATATTCATCTTTAGCTTCACAATTAAAATAGAAGTGGCTTAAAGACCAGTGCATGAAAAGAGCATATTTGATAGTTAAGGCCAAACATCAGAGTTTTGTAAAACCACAAGCTTACTCTATCTGGCCGCATGACAAATGGAACTTGATGAATGAAGTAGTCATACCTTGAAAATAATTAGTTTTCATTTTATTAAGTGGCTGTTGAAAATATATCAAATTTTATTGCTATTAAAACAAATAATTATGTAGGTATATGCAGATCTTTGATCCTATTAAAATAGTATACCATAAATATAATGATATTTAGAGTAAAAGCAGTGTTTGATCCAAAGGAGTGAAGTGGCAGAAATAATTTTGGCAACATAATCTGTTAAGAAAGGTGAGAATCTAAAATAACTAAGAAACAAAGAGGGAGAAATTCAGTAGAGTCCCGTTTGGGGCGTTAACTTTTTAAATTTTGAAAATTTAGCGTCAGGCGCAAAGGATTCTGAAGTTCTTCTGAATTGGGTTTTAGCGCCTCAGGAAGGAAGGGGATAGTAAATCAAGCACTAATTACCTCAGTAGGGTGCTACAGAGGCATTACCACCAGAGCGCTACAGAATTTCAGGTGACTTTTATTCAACAATCATCCTTCAATCCTTCACACTGGCTCATTCCAGCTCTTAAAGGGGAGGTTGTATCAATGTGCAGCTGCTCATTTTCATCCTACAACTGAAGTCAACCTGAGGGTAAGTGAAACACCTCATGGTTATGGCTGCTTCCAATCCAAATCCGAGCTTGTCGGTTCACTGCCGTCATATTGGAGGCATTGGTGACGGCAGTGGAGCAAAGAAGGGATGCACTGTTTCTGGCAAGTGGAAGGAGGCCATTGCCCCAGATCTTCAGGGAAATGCGGAGGGAAGTGGCAGAGGAGGTCTTGGCTAACAGTGTCATGGAACGCTGCCTGACACAGTGTCATAAAAAATGCAACGACCTCAGTCGAGTGGTCAAGGCGAGTACATGGTTCAACAGGTCCTACATACCAGCATCTGAACCTTTGTCTGTCACCACTTCCACACCACTCACCCACCAAACATCTGCACCTATTCAAACTTACACCCTCATCTCATGCCTTGCCTACATTCACAGCTATTCAACGACAGAAGGCATATCTCCCAGATACATAGTTGGACTCTGACACACACATTCCTTTCCTTTGCAGGCCAAGATGGCACACATTAGGAGGGAGCAGCAGAGGACAGGTGTGGGTTAACCTCAGCTCCAGCAGCTCTCAGACCTTGAGGAGTGAGTGCTGTGACTCATTGGCAGCAGGTGGTGGACGCTGTGGCCATCAGCGATGTCGACCCCATTGGGGGCAACAATGATATCTTCACCCCCTCTCCTTTTCTCATCCCACTTCCCCCTCACACCAGAAGGCTTTATAATTTGTCAGCTCCTGATACTGTCTGCATTCCTTGCTCCATTCCTGCTCCCCTGCCCTCACCTTAACGCGAGTCTTGTGCCATTATGTTTACAGATAATCAGCCAGCAGATGAGCAGCCTGTGCCTGAGCCTCCCACTGAGAGTGAGGAAGGGGAAGAGGAGGAGGAGCAAAGCACCACATCACTGCATCTCTCACCCGCAGGCACCACCTCAGAGACAGGAACTAAGTAATCATTAGAAGCAAGTTTAGTAGAGAGGTCTACACTGGGTGGTGCACCAGGGACAAGCGGGCTGCAACAAGGCCAAGGAGAAAGGTTAGCTCAGGGCCAGCTCCGTGGAGGGAGAGTTCATGCGCGAGTTCTGCTGCACAGGACTCAGATGAGGAGCTCAATGGGGAGGCGCTCATAACAAGGGCGATGGCCATGCACTCAGAGGATAGGTGCAATGACAAGGGTACCCGAGAGCCTGTCAGCAATGGTAAGGAACATGGAGAAGTCCACCTCCAACATTGCACAGAGTTCTACGCCACTCTGGAGCCTATCATTTCCACTCTGCAGAGGATAATGGACTCCCAGAGAGACCGTGTGGACCCAGATCTCATGACATGTGTCATGGGCGATATGGCAGGATCTATTGTAGCACAGGCAGAAGCAACACAACATCTTAGTGCTGTAATGTAGACAAAGGCTGCTGGCATCGAAGCTCAAACTGCTCTCATGCAGGCTCAGCTGGATGCCACGCAAGCTCTGACTGCTGCCATTGCCGCTGGGTCCACCACAATCGACAAGAGATCTCATGGTGTTGCAGCAGGCCACCAATCTGTGCTCCAGCAGATTGTTAGGGGTGCTGAGGTGCTGCCTTGGGGGAGTGACAGTGGGTCAGTGGAGCAGGAACCTGCTGTCCTCTCTCAGGATGACAGCATTCCTGATCCCACCACTGCCACTCCACCATTGCCCTTGTTACTGCTTGTCATCCAGCCAGCCCAGACTGCCGCCACCCAATCTGATGTGGTGCAATATACAGCTGGATCTTCCAGGCTTAGAGTTGGTCGAGGGCATCCTGTAAGGCCATCTGTAGTCTCTGGCACCAACACTCAGCAACGTTCCACCAGCTGTGCTGCAGCCATTGGGGAGACACTACAGAGGAGCAGTAGAATAGGTAAAGCCAGTGTTAAGAGGGGATATAAGGTTTTGCACAAGGGTGAATAGAAACATAAAAACATAGAAAATAGGTGCAGGAGCAGGCCATTCGGCCCTTCGAGCCTGCACCACTATTCAATATGATCATGGCTGATCATTCAATCTCAGTACCCCACCCCAGCCTTCTCTCCATACCCCCTGATTCCTTTAGCCGTAAGGGCCACACCTAACTCCCTTTTGAAAATGTCCAACGAACTGGACTCAACAACTTTCTGTGTCAGAGAATTCCATAGGTTCACAACTCTCTGGGTGAAAAGGTTTCTCCTCATCTCGGTCCTAAATGGCTTACCCCTTATCCTTAGACTGCGTCCCCGGTTCTGGACTTCCCCAACATCGGGAACATTCTTCCTGCACCTAACCTGTCCAGTCCCGTCAGAATTTTATGTTTCTATGAGATCCCCTCTCATTCTTTTAAATTCCAGTGAGTATAAGCCTAGCCGATCCAGTCTTTCCTCATATGTCAATCCTGCCATCCCGGGAATCAGTCTGGTGACCCTTTGCTGCACTCCCTCAATAGCAAGCACGTCCTTCCTCAGATTAGGAGACCAAAACTTCACACAATACTCAAGGTGGGGTCTCACCAAGGCCCTGTACAACTGCAGCAAGACCTCTCTGCTCCTATGCTCAAATCCCCTCGCTATGAAGCCCAGCATGCCATTTGCTTTCTTTACTGTCTGTTGTACCTGCATGGCTACCTTCAATGACTGATGTACCATGACACCCAAGTCTCGTAAATTTAATTGTTGTTTCTATACATGATTAATGTTTTTGGATAACATTCTAATTGGAATGTTGCATAGTTGGTGCTGTCTCTCATTTCAGCTTTGGGGCTGTGGTATGGAATGAAAAATTGATGTAATGATGGGGATGTGCAGAGCAACCGGGAAGTGGCCTGAAATTAATTGGAAATGAAGTCTGAGGAGACGGTCGCGGAATGAGTACCTGCCTCTTCCGTCACTGCTAGTGCTGTTCCTGTTGTTGCTCCTCCCCCTCCTCCTCCTCCTGAGGTGGTGGAACTTTGACTGTTGGCAATGGCTGCACCTTCACGATGGCCAAGTTGTGCAGCATGCAGCAGACGACGACTAAAAGGGAATCCCGCTCAGCCGAGTACTGGAGGACTCCTCCCGAGTGGTCAAGGCAGCGGAACAGTTGCTTGTGCACTCCGATGATCTGCTCAATGATATTCCACATGGCAGAATGGTTGAATACCCTGGGAGGGTAAGACCTCCTGTTGAGAGCCCTGTTGGGCCTCCTCCCTCTGGTCATATTGTGCTGTCTTTCTCTGTGCCTCAGTTGCCTCCGATGGTGATGCTGGAGGTCCAATACCAGCACAGCCCCCATGAAATGAGATAAATATTGGACTTACAAATCTGCCCTCAATGAAAGTCACAAATCTTTATGAGCCACAACACTCCTTCAACTGCAAGTTGCTCAAATCGGCCAAAATGCCTGTCTGCCGATGTGAAACTAAGAAGGAAACATTATTGGCCGAATAAAAGTAAACCAAATGTTGGCGTCTTTAAATAGCGCTCCTCCAGCCGACATCCAATTGAAATCCGACCACTGGGGCTGTCGTTGTCAGCGCCAGGTGTAAAACCAGGGGGCGAGGGCCAATTTATGTTCTGGGGCATGACTGAGGTCAGCATCACCAGGAGCAGCAGAATGGGGCACCACGTGTTAACACCGCTGCAAAACTCCTGCCGAATTTAACGGGTGGCGCTGTCCTCACCGCGCCTGATCACAAACTCATTTGCACCCCGTTAGTACCCCCCACTAACGGGATGCGCAAAGTAGCCCAATTTCTCCCCCAAATGTTCTAGAGGAGTTTTGAAGAATAGCCTAAGCTGAATGTCAGATAAAAAGTAATGGACCTACTTCAAGGGCTTATTGACTCAAAATGCTAAAGCTAAGTCCAGCAGTGCAACTCTCAGGCCGGAAACTTACCAGCCCTGCGATTGCGAGTTTGGAGGTGGGGTCACTGTCAAAATGACCGAGATTGACAGTGGGGCGGTATCCCGCTCTGTACCCACCTCCGTGTCGAGTTAGGCTGCGGTACACAAGTCCTAACACCAAGCAACAGGTCAGCCAATTAAGATAATAAAGAGGTAGTTTAGAGGTATTTAAAAAGAATTTCACCAGGTACTTACCATTTTTCCAAGTTTTTCAGCAACTTTCCATCACTCGGGCTTCACGTTAGGTTCTCAATGACTCTGCTTTGCTTCAACTAGTTGACAGCAGCAGAAATGGTGTAAATGCTACCATTTCACAGCTGTTCAATTTCCAATCTCAGATGCTGAACCAGTCAGGATGTGGAAGACACTTTTGAGCTGTCTGCAGTTTGGAATTGTCTACAGTGAACTCTCCATCCACTGTCACCTCCTTGGAGCAACCTCTCTCCGCATTGACAGATCACTTCTGTCATCTCAACTTCAGCTGCCATCTATTCCAGCAGCATTGGTGTCCTTGAGAAAATCTCACCTTCGTCCTCAGAATTCCACCACAATCAGCCCCAACACCAACATCACCAGTATCACCAACACCACCAGCTTCTTTGTAATCACCTGATGCTGCGCAGGACACAGGGCAGAGGCACCCAATCACATTGCTGCTCGGGAGGCCAGGGATGGCTTTACCATGGCCAGATTTACTTCACTTGACGCTGTCCACCCTGGCAGCCACATGATGCGGCAGGTGGTACCACCCCATACCAGCACCATAAGGCATCCCTGCAATGACCAAGCCATTCCTTTCACAATCATCACCATTGTGGGGGGGTACCCTTATGTCTGACCATTCACTACAACTCACTAAACCACTTCCAAAGATTCACACAAATCCCCCTGACGACATCCCTGTTTATGCCCTCGAGCAATGTGCAACCAGGTTGCGTTGGTGTCCTGGGGAGGTCTCTTCCGCCCATTGGAAGGGAAAAGAACCTCCCTGCATACTCTGTCTTCTCCATAAACATCTGGAGAGAGTCATGGGAGAGCCTGGGTGCAGTCCTGCACCTTTGTGTAGTGCTTGTCAGTGTTTGCAGCACCTCAGTGCTGCAAAACACTGACAGCACAACTGTCAAAATGAATGTGGCCATGGTCCTTTTAATGAAACCTGCTGATGATGCATCATGAAATGACATCATCAGACCCATTTCCTTTTAATTGGCCAGGAATCTTGCAGGATGGGCTTAACAAACCCCATCAACGGAAGATTCTTCATAGAGTGTGGGCTGGAGCGAGGGGCGGCTTTGCCACCCACCAGCTACCCCGGCCGTCCCAGTCTCGTCAGGATTGGTGAGATCGTGGTCTCTGAATCTAAGAGATTTAGTACAGCAAGATGACTTAGACTGAAGCAGAAATGTGGCTGTTGAAGTTATGTAAAATTTTATTGCTATTGAAACAAATAAGATGTAATGGTGGCTCTTGGTCAGGCAGAATGGCTGGATCTTTCAGGCCTATTTCATGAACTTTGGATGCAAGAGGTTGCTCCACTGTAAATTTTCATCTACAAATGATGGAAAGCCGCATAAACCACTGGATTAATTATGCCAGAAATAGGTTTGAGACTCCAAACAAACAAATACTGGGAATAAAGCAAGATTGTTGGAATGTCACAATTTTTGTCTGTACAATCAACTGAATGTCGTGCACTTTACCTTTTAAACTTTGAAAATGAAATATTTGTGGATTGTATTTACAACTGAAGGTACAAAACTTGCACTATGTTCTTTTCTCTTCAAGAGATGAAGGAAGGCCCATATAGAAGACCTGTAGTAGGTTTAAGTGTTGTCTCAGATTAGTAGACTCAAGTCCTAATTTTAACCCTGCCTGTCCGGTTTCCACCAAGTGAGCAGGCAGTTAAAACTGGAGCAGTGACTTACCCCCTCCGATCCTGCTATCTGCATGCGGAATACAATTTTAAGCTGCTGTTTTTAGCGGGCGTGTGGGACACATTCAAACCAACCCAACGGCAAGTGGATCTGGATCCAGAAGAGGCCCAGCCAGGTACTTTTGGGGGGTTTCCAGGAGCACTCCTCAGTGCCCCATAAGGAACCTTGGACTTCCCTAAAGCTTGCCTTTCCCTCTCCCTACCCTAAAGGCTTTCTGATCCCACTTCCAGCCACTCACCTAAATACATGGAGCCAGTAATTTGGGTGCCTGATTGAAGCCTTCTGCTGCCCAAAATCCCACTCCCATCCACTGACCTAGGTAGGTATTTCCCATTGGTTACCTAATCTGAGAAAAATATTCCTCAGTGTAAAACACAATAAGAATTTGTTGCCATTTAGAGTGGCAGTTACAAGTACCATTGCTTCAATATATGTCTTGAGGGAAAGCTTTTCACAGGGTTTCCAGAGACATAATTGGGACTAGTCGGCCTGTTCTCACAACAACCAATAGTATATCTGAGCCTGTGCAGCACCAGTGGGTTGCAAGGAATAGGAACAGAAGTCATTGTCTCTCATACCTCCTTTATGTCCTCTCCAATGCCAACAAGACTACAAGAATCAGGTCCCTTCGGGATAGCAGCGTCACTGAAATGAGAGTCACCTCAGTCTTCAGAGGCACTAAGCATCTTTTCCAGTTACCCAACTCTCAACTGCATATCTTTTAGGGGATGTCTCATCGAAGTAGGAGAATAGGAGCTAAATTAAGTAAATTAGAAGGCACAATGTGTAGGCATAATGCTGATAATTATCTGTAGTTAATGTTGGAAGTTATTGGAATCACTAGAAAACATATATACTAGAAAATTAAAGTTGATTGACCACATAGAATTCAGAGGTCATTTTTTTCTGGATTTATGCAATTTACTATATTGAGTTGATGAATTATGAGAATGTGAAATGTCTATTACTGAGGCAAGATACAGATGCCTTTGGGAATGCAGATCTTAATTAAATCGTTGATGGTGTTGGGAGGACCAGCCAGAAGGGAAGAATTTTTATTATTTTCTCAATTTTTTTTAAACTAAAAGCAATCGGCAATAAACTGCTGCCTTTTTCTCTGGTTGCATGTTGATGGATCTCTTGCTCCATCTCCTCCTCCTCGTGTGCAACAATCCAGCTCATGTGGGGATGGAGGGCCTTCGCCCTCTTCTTCGTCATCATGCTCGTTGGCTTCAGTAAGTAATAATCCTTTCTGTGTAGTAACATTGTTGCTGGGCAGAACTGCAGCTTTCCACCAGATTTGTCTGGGCACCTAAAATTATACTTCAGAATGCCAAGGTCTGCCTAATCCCTTCTTGTGGCCTTGTGGGCCTTATTATATTTGTTCTTCCCTTCTGTTTGCCGATGCCAAATTGGACTCATTAGCCATGACTGCAAGGGTTATCCCTAATCACATGGGAACAAATATGTGCAGATCCTGGAATAGCACTTGCCTCTGCCCTCCAGAAATGACTTTACTGGAGCTTGTGGGTTCAGTGGGAGGGCACCTCATTTGCATTGAGCCATTGGGTGCCCGTGTCACTACGGGCAAATCTTGGGTGACTGCTTGCCTCATGCTGGTAGTCCATGCATTCCCTCATCTCAGCCCACTGTGTAAGAGGGCTGATCCATAATATCTTTGAAACAATAAATGTCCCAATCTTTGGTGATTCAGACTACTCCCTAGCCTGGACCACCTTGATAGGCCCAATTTTGCCCTCTGGAGACTGGTTTGCCACTTGTAGAAAGTTCTTGTGTAGGGAATCCCATCTCTGGTCCCATCCACTCCATGTGAATGACCTTGAAAGGGGTGAGTGGCCTTTTGTAAGGCCAAGTGGGAATTCCCAACAAAGATCAGAATTTGACACATTTGGATCTCTCGGACTCCCACCGGGGTTACTGCAGGAGTTTGGTGAAATTGCCAAGGGAATTTGATCATATTGAGTCATATGTTGGATTTCCTGTGATAAAATGCTTCCTGCACCTATGGAAACTGTGCCATCTTATAGAATTGCTGATTGATTGGAGACAGAGTGCCCAGACTTTACTTTCCGAGTAGAGTTTTTCCGTGTCAACATTGGCGCAGTGGTAGTATTCTTGCCTCTGAGTCAGAGGGTCATGGGTTGAGGCCCTCCTCCAGAGACTGCTGCTGTACTGAGGAGTTGCTGCCTTTTGGATGAGATACTGAACCGAGGCCCTTGCTTAAGGTACCATTTGTAAAAGAGCAGGGTTGCTCTCCCAATGTCCTAGCCAAGCATTTTTCCCTCAACCAACACCACTAAAACAGATTAACTGATCATTTATCTTATTGCTGTTCGTGGTACCTTGCTGTGTGTAAATTGCCTGCCACATCTACCTACATTGCAACAGTTATTACATTTCTAAAGTATTTCATTTGTGTCGTGCTTTGGGTGTCCTGAGAATGTGAAAGGAGCCATTTAAATGGAAGTTCTTTCTTTCCTTCTTTATTAGTTTTAGAATGGAAGGACACACTAGAAGTAGCTTTTCTTATACTGTACACTTCATATATTAACTTATTTTTCTCTTTTGAAAGCAGTTTTGGATGCCTGGAGGTGATAAAGCAACTATATAACTAGCCTGACAGTAAGACTTCTGAGTCCACTAAAAATGAAAGATGCAAGACCAACTGTACCTTGGGATTTCCACTATGTGTAAGCACTGGTCTGTTGATGCTCTGATATTTCTGGACCAAGTGTAATGTGCAGACAACATATCACACTCTGCCACGAGTGTGGACAGTTCATATTTGCCAGCTACGTATCACATAAAGCAGGTATGAGATTAATAACTCATAACAGTACTTTCCACTTCAGGTGAGTAATGCACTTATTTTAATCTATGTGAGTAGAACTAATGCTTTCTTTTGTGAACAGGTGATTTTTTTAAGTTGAGATGCTTTAGTTTTGTTTCAGCTTTAAAATAAAACTAGTCCCCAGCAATCTATACTAATTAGTTATCAATCTTTGACCAGAAACATAAGTTGACACCATACTAAAATGCTCATTCAGGTTCAGGTGAATTTGCCACAACACACAAATTATCAACATTGTTACTAACACCAGTAATGTCAAAAACACCAGCTCAGTTTCCTAGCCATGCTATCATAACCAATATTAACAAAACTGGAAAAGCACACTATACTCCCAGCACACACTGTTATTATGTGTTAATTGTTTAAAAAAAACTATCAATAAATGACTGTTACTTGATTTCCTTAACTAAATTGTTTTCAATTTTAAGTTAACAGCGAGTTTCATGTGACTTTAACCATGGAAAGCCAAATATAATCATCTTCAACTGAACATCCCCAGCAAAGGGCATCAATTTGATACCCTCCATAGAAAATTGAACTGCTCAACCACATTACTACTTCAGAAATCATTTCTTGACCTTTTGTGATCCTAAGGTACTTAAAATATATTTTTTTCTATTTTGACTTGAATAATGCTTACAATGTAGACTAATGCGACAAGCTATTGCTAAACAGCAAAGCTTCACAGCATTGCCAGGATTTAGTGGAAGGGCTCATGCTAACTTACAAAGGTTTCTCAGACAAGCTATCAATTCATTTATTTCCAGAGACACCAGTGGGGTTCTCCAGCTATCTGGCTGTTGCCAGTATGTTCTCTTGTGAGGCTACAACCTCCTTTGGTATTTGTCTGGAGTGCGCATATCAATTATAGTTGAGTCCTAGGAAAGTTTGAAACGTACTTAGTAGCTCGTACTTGTCTTTACTGACAATACTGTTCCTACAGTCTGATAGTGAAGGAGGGATTTTAGGTCCAACATCCGAAGAGGTTGATCTTCTTTCAATCTCCAGCATGTGGCTTGCCTTACAAAATAGTTGTCACATTACAGAAGACATAATGGGCCTGAATTTGCGATCGGAGGCTTCCCGCGGGTGAGTGCCTCCGAGCCACAAGAAAAGTACAAACCTACCTGATGGTCCCGGAGGTTCAAACACTTGCGTTCCTGGGCCACTACGCATAAAAGGGCCCACGTATCCCAGGGGCGGACGCGGTTCGCGAGTGCCTCTGGGATCACATGGGCCAACCAATCAAAAAGGGTTGATCCCCATTATACTTAGCGGGATTCCATTTACGTACGGAATCCCCATAAGCATGAATAGGAATCCCCTAAAAAACACAATTACACACCAGTTAAATAAAAATAAATCATGACATGTTTAAAATTAATTAAATAACAATTAAATTAAATGTTTAAAACAAAAATTTGATTTTTTGAAAAATAAATGTAAATGTTTTAAAGGGGCTAAAAATAACGAATTTTAAATTTTTTTTATAAAAATGTTTTTTTAAAGCTATTTTAATATTTATTTAAACTCATATGTTGGTAAAAGGAGGCCATACGCCTGCTTTTACCAGGCGTAAGAGTATCACGGGCATTCACTGGGCAGCAGTTAGGCAAATAGCCCAACTCTCTGCCAGCGAATGTTCATTTCCCAGGGATGTGGTGGATCTGTCAAGAACATTTTTGACAGATTGAAAGTTTCGGGTTTTTACGCATGCGCATCGCAAACGGAAACCCAGAACTGCGGGGCCGCCTACGCGGTCATAGGCCTTGGAAAATCCGGGCCATTGTCTTGGAATGTCGTTAGGTTGTATTACATAACCATTCCCTTTATGGGGCTCAGTGAAGTCCAGAAAAAACAGTATGCACAAGCAAATGCCCCTACACGAAAGTACTGTGATGCTCTTAAACTCTTCACTGATAACTTTTCTAGATAATGTTAAAAGAATACTGATTACAGTATATTTACTGATGGTTTTTGGTTTTTATATATACAGTGGAAACCATTGTTATAGACCTGACATTGAATGAATGCTTTGGTAATAAATCTGGGAAGCAATGTAGGTATAAGGTTCAGTTCAGGCACATGTCAGATTACTTTATCCCTACAGAACATGAAATTTACTGTTCACTTGGAGAAATTGGAACATCTGCTCCCTGTGGTAGTGGTATTTGGGACATATGAGTAAGAGGTGCAGTTCAGTCGCCGGATTGTTTGAGTCACACAGTGAGCAGCTTTTTTTCGTTCATAATTTAATTTGTGGCCACTGATTCTAAGCTTGCTCAGATTTACTCTATTTACTTTCTTCTTTATAGTGGATGGATAAAATTCACACTCAAATACCAGCTCTGATTGTGTGTTGGTTGGGAGTTTGTCCGTATTTCTTTCTCTCCCTCTCCTTCCATCTTTTTGTCAACTTTAATTTCCTATTTAGTCTGGAATATAGCTGGTAATAATTGCCTGTAATAACTGCACCTGTTTTCCTATAGACAGATTGATATATACATTTTAAATCTCTTATGTTACTGAGGATGAATTTTGGACTGTTTATAGTAAAATGACATCCGGTTTATTTATTTCTGCTAACATTTGGAATGTCTTGTGCAACAATGAGTAGAGCTCTGTAAATATATATTTTTAATCTTTAAATTTGTATTCTAAAAATAATTTGCAGTCTCAAGCCGTTCTTAATATGTTCCAATGAAAAGACATTGCTTTGTTTATTAATTAGTACAAGTCACTTTTAAGTTAATTTTTCAACCTCTGAAATTAGAGCTATTTTCTTTTAAAAAGCTCATCATGGTTGGAAGTAGAATGATCCCATTCCTTCATTTATTTGTAGCTTGGAAATAAATCAACTTCATGTAGGCAATCTGATAATACAGGCAGTAATGACTGACTTCTCATCAGAAGATTACATGTTTAAGTAAAGCTGCCTATCACTTGAATAGAGAACCAGTATTGGATAAGATTTTCTTAGATGAATTCTTTCATCAAAGCAAGCATAGCCGTTTTTGAACTTTCAAATATATCTGCTTCTAAAGGTTTCATATAGATTAATGGATATTCATGACATCTATTCCACCCTCCACCTCTGCATAACTTTAGCCCCAATTCTTATAGAACAATATAATTACATCTTTCTGAATTTGCTGTACAAGACTGAGGTCATAAGCACTTGTTTACTTTATAAACGGTATAAGAAATAGATATTTGGGGAACGTCTATTTCACCCTGAACCTTGGTAAAGCCCGCAACCATGTACAACTGGATGGCTCGTACCTGCTGTTGCTTTGCTATGAGGCCAAACTGGCTAAATTTCCAGTTCTCCTCAAAAGTCTGACGAAGATATGTTCAGGTGGTTACGTGGCTGATATTACAGAGATCCCCTGTGCCTGTCTGAAATGACCCAGTGCCATAAAAGTTGCCTCACTCTACCTTCCTTTGTCCTCTTCCAATTCTCCTTATCTCCCTCCACGACAATAGCAAATAAATAGTGAATGCCGTAGCTGCTCCTGAGATGCCCTCGCTGAAAAATCCCAAAGGTCTCACACTTACACAAACAGTTGCAACGTGAAGTGATAGCCCAATTTGTAACTGCTGCCCTCACTCTGTTACTGATCTAATTTATGCCACAACATGGAGGAGTCGAGTAGAAACAAAAAAGTGATCTCCGAGAAGGAGATTCATTCATGCTCTTATGCTCTTCCCAATGGCAGAATGGGAACAGGTTGTCCACCCAGCAACTTGGCTAGGGCTGATGCATAATACAGAGAACGATGTGCAAAGGGAAAGGAGAAAATACCTTTAACATGATAGAATCTCATTCTTAACTGCAACAAAACAGGATAAGATTAAAAGTCAATTTGCAACCTATAATGACTCAAATTGGCAAATAAAAAAAAAAATTAAATCCTGAAAATCTGAAATGAAAAAGAAATACCGAAAATACACAGCAGGTTGTGAGCCTCTGAAAAATAGACCAAGATTAGGAGTGGGACCCTTCATCAGAATCCCAACTAAAACGAAATAAAAACAAAAAATGCTGGAAATACTTAACAGGTCAGGCAGCATCTGTAGAGAGAGAAACAGAGTTAACGTTTCAGGTCTGCGACCCTTCGTTCGAACTGGGAAAGTTAGAGATGTAACAGATTTTAACCAGGTGCAGAGGCAGGGAAAGGCGGAGAAGGCAGGAAAGAACAAAGAGATGGTCTAGGATAAGGTGGAAGGCAGGAGTGATCAAATGCTGCACATGGGAATGGCAGAATCATCAACAGCTGCCATCTGAAAAAAATAGCGGCAGAGGTTATGGTCTGAAATTGTTGAACTTGAGGTTGAGTCCAGAAGGCTGTAAAGTGCCTAAACAAAAAACGAGGTGCTGTTCCTTGAGCTTACATTGAGTTTTGTTGGAACAGTGTACGAGGCCGAGGACAGAGCGATCAGAGTGGGAGTGGGAGTGGGACCGGAAGCTCGGGGTCATCCTTACGGATTGAACGTAGGTGTTCCGCAAAGTGGTCACTCAATCCGCATTTGGTCTCCCCAGTGTAGAGGAGACTGCATCGTGAGCAGCGAATACAGTATACTAAATTTCAAGAAGTACCAGTAAATCACTGTTTCACCTGGAAGGAGTGTTTGGGGCCCTGGACAGTGGGACGGGAGGAGGTAAAAGGACAGGTGTTACATCAGGAAAGTGCCGTTGGGGGGGAGGGGTTGTTGGGGGGTGATTGAGGAGTGGACCAGGGTGTTGCGGAGGGAGCGGTTCCTTCGGAATGCTGAAAGGGGAGGGGAGGGGAAGATGTGTTTGGTGGTGGGATCACACTGGAGGTGGCGGAAATCGGGCAGGATAATCCGTTGAATGTGGAGGCTGGTGGGGTGAAAGGTGAGGACAAGGGGAACCCCATCGTGGTTCTGGGCGGGAGGGGAAGGAGTGAGAGCAGAAGTGCGGGAAATGGAACGGACACGGTCCAGAGCCATGTCAACCACGGTAGAGGGAAATCCTCGGTTGAGGAGAAAGGAAGACATATCGGAAGCACTAGAATGGAAGGTGGCATTATCAGAACAGATTTGGCAGAGATGGACAAACTTTGAGAATGGAATAGAGTCTTTACAGGAAGCAGGGTGGTAGGAAATGTAGTTCAGGTAGCTGCGGGAGTCACTAGGCTTATAGTGGATGTTTGTCGATAGCGTATTCCCAGAAATGAAGAGGAAGGGAAGGGAAGATTCAGAGATGGACCATGTGAAGGTGAGGGAAGGGTAGAAATTGGAAGCAAAGTGAATGACATTTTCTTGTTCAGGGCGAGAGCATGAAACGGCACCAATACAGTCATCAATGTACCAGAAAAAGAGGTGAGGGAGGGGACCTGAGTAGAACTGGAACAAAGAATTTTCCACATACCCCACAAAAAGGCCGGCATAGCTAGGCCCCGTGTGGGTTCCCATAGCAACACCGTTAATTTGGAGGAGGTGAGTGGAGTCAAAGGAGAAGTTGTTCAATTTGAGAACAAGTCCAACCAGATGGAGGAGGGTGATGGTGGATGGGGACTGGTTGGGCCTCTGATCAAAGGGGAAGCGGAGCGCCCTCAGGCCGTCCTGGAGGGGGATGGAGGTATAGAGGGATTGGACATCCATAGTGAAAAGGAGATGGTTGGGGCTCGGAAACTGGAAACTCTTACAGTGGCAGAGGGCATCAGAAGAGTCGGAATGTAGGTGGGAAGAGAGTGGACAAGGGAAGAAAAAATATAGTCGTGATAGGAAGAAATCTGTTCCGTGGGGTAAGAACAGGCTGAAATGTTGGGTCTACCGGGGCGGTCCTATTTGTTGATCTTGGGAAGGAAGTGGAAGCGGACTGTGTGGGGTTGGAGAACTGAGGTTGACAGCCATGGAGGGAAGATTTCCAGAGGAGGTGAGGTCAGTGACAGTCTTGAAAGCAATGGGGCCGAAATTCAGCCCCACCAGAAACGAGTTACACCGATCGTTTTTCCTGTGTTTTCACCGTCACAGTGGATTGATGGCCTTTTGCGTGAAATTCAGCTCTTTAACTTTTTTTTTCAAGCGGGGCATAAGTCGATCATAATGGGGTGGAAGTGGGGCCAGGATGGAGTGTCCGTCATAAGAGGGGCTGAAATGGGGGCGGGTGGACTGTCAGTCATTAGCGTAGCGCTGATGATGTCATCACACTGGCACTTCACCACATCTCTCCCCTTCACTTAAAGGGGAGAGCTGCTGCAAGCTCTGTTATTCTTTTAGTTAGGACAACCAGGGAGGGATTCGGCCGGGCCAGCAGCCTGGAACCCAAGATGGGGTGCCAGACTGCCTGTTGGCGGCCTGGCCAAACCTGGGGGGGGGGGGGGGGGGGTGCATAATTGTGGGGCCGACCTGGCAGTAGGCTGACAGAAAAAAATAAGATGGCGGCCGTGGCAGTGCGCACTCTCCTTTAATGACAGCCGCACCGCCATTTTGCACACACGGCAAACACAGTGCACCGACTGAAAAAATTGTCAGGGGCGCTGAGCGGTGGCCGCAAGATTTTTTTAGCTGAATTTTGCTTGCGGGGTGGGAAATCGGCAGTGCACGCTTTGGTGACACATTTGGAAGGGTTCGGCAGCAGCGGGGCGGAAGTGTGTACTCACCGAAAAACCACCGAGGAGAATTTCGCGAGCAGCGGCCATTCGACAAAAAATTGGCAGCCACTTGACATCGCTGCATGGCCGCCGGAAACAAGCATTATCGGGAGGCTGAATTTCGGCCCCAATGGCTTGATGTTCAGTAGTGGGGTCATGGTCCAGGGGGACGTAGGAGGAGATGTCAGAGAGTTGTCGTTCAGCTTCCATTCTAAAATGGAGTCTTTTTGAACTCAATTAGAATGAATGATTTTTTTTTGTCTAATTTGTGGTGAAATTTGCTTTTTTTTAAGTTTGGTGGTTTACAGCTTCAATCCGAAAACATCTCTCTGCACAGCAATTCCTCTATCTCTATTTGTTTTCTTGCTTGAATGATTAGTGATGTGTGACTGGATTCAGACTTGGCTTTACAAATACTTACGTTTTGAATCATTTGAAGCCAAATCGCAAAGGCAATTAAATTCTCACTTCTACTAGCCAGTTATGAACAGGACTGAGTGGTCTGGCATCTCCCACTAGTATCTGAGAATAGCTGATTAGTCATTAATGCAGGTGTAATTATTAACTGGACAGCATGTTTTTATTGTATAAATGCTTACCGGGGATTCTTAGCTACTTCAAACTCAATTATTTCTATAATGATTTGCAGTAATTGTGAAAGTGCAGATGATGGATAATTAATACCTCAGGATAGCAGGGGGGATTGCTATGCTGAATAAGTTAACAGTAATTGTTAAATAGATTCCTGGAACAGTTTGATCTCGTGAACAGGGAGAGCAATTGTGTACCTAATGTATATAACACCAGCCATTATGAGAACTCGGAAGAGGGCCTGAGACAGTAAAGGGGGTTGTAAATAAAGTACTCTTAGGGCTAGAAGTTCGGTAGTGGGCCCTTTGGGCCGTTAATTTTTGAAAAGCAGAAAAAGTGCTGCCAGGCGCAAGTGATTCTCTCCTGCCGGAAAATTCAGCTTTAGAGCTTCAAGAGGGATGTAGAGTGCTAAATCAAGCGCTAATCACTTCTCTTAAGGCGCTAAAGTCCAAAAGCAGCGAGGTAGTGACAGAACGGTAAACAATGTGGAATGCATTGCAAACAGCATCAGAGGCTGCTTCCCTCGCTTAAAGGGAAGGGACAATGATGGTGCACAACCGACCTCTCGGCATTTCTGCATTGCAAGGCGACCTGTACGACTGCCATTACAGCCCCAAACACTCTCAGAAAGTGGAGGGTTTGGACATCTTGCAGCCATGAAACATTGAGCAGGCACCAGGCTGGTGCAAATAATAAAGTTTGGCCTTTATAATAAAGGTTTCACTATAAGCCCACTGACTCCCACAGCTACCTGGACTACACTTCCTCCCACCCTGCATCCTGTAAGGACTCCATTCCATTCTCCCAGTTTCTCCCACTCTGTCGCATCTGCTCTTACGACACCACCTTCCACACTAGTGCCTTGGACATGTCTTCCTTTTTCCTCAACCGAGGATTCCCCTCCTCTGTGGTGAACATGGCCCTCGACCTTGTCCGTTCTATTTCCCGCACCTCTGCTCTCACCCCTTCCCCTCCCTCTTGGAACCACGACAGGGTTCCCCTTGTCTTCACCTTTCACCCCAACAGCTTCCACATTCAACGGATCATCCTCCGCCATTTCCATCACCTCCAGCGTGATCCCACCACCAATCACATCTTCCCCTTCCCTCTCAGCATTCCGAAGGGACCGCTCCCTCTGCGGCACCCTGGTCAATTCTGCAGTCACCCCCAGCAACACCCCCCCCCCCCGCCACCTTCCCACGGCACTTTCCCGTGCAAGTGCAGGAGATGCAACACCTGCCCTTTTACCTCCTCCCACTATCCAGGGCCCCAAATACTCCTTCCAGGTGAAACAGCGATTTACTTGTACTTCTTTCAATTTAGTATACTGTATTCACTGCTCATGATGTGGTCCCCTCTACATTGGGGAGACCAAACGCAGATTGGGTGACCGCTTTGTGGAACACCTCTGTTCAGTCCGTAAGCGTGATCCCAAGCTTCCGGTCGCCTGTCACTTTAATTCTCCGCTCCACTCCCACTCTGACATCTCTGTCTTCGGCCTCCTGCAATGTTCCAATGAAGCTCAACACAACCTCGAGGAACAGCACCTCATCTTTCATTTAGGCACTTTACAGCCTTCTGGACTCAACATCGAGTTCAACAATTTCAGACCATAATCTTTGCCCAGATTTTGTTCCCTTTCCTTCTTTCTTTTTTAACAAAAGCTCTCCCTCTCCCCTTCTTTATTTTTGGTTTGTTTCTCTCTGATTCCCATGGCAGCTAGTAATCATTCTGCCATTCACACCCTATCTAGACTCACCTTTTGTTTCCTAACCTGTGCTAGTACCATCTCAATTCGGCCCATCATCCTCTTTGTCTCTCAAATTTCTTCTGCTTTCCACCCTATCACAGACCTTCCCTTTTGTTCTTTCCTCCCCTCCCCCTTTCAGGGCCCCAACACTTCCTTAAGAATCTGTTACATTTCGAACTATTGCCAGTTCTGACGAAGGGTCTTCGACCTGAAATGTTAACTCCGTTGCTCTCTCCACAGATGCTGCCTGACCCGCTGAGATTTCCAGCATGTTCTGTTTTTATTTCAGATTCCAGCATCCATAGTATTTTGCTTTTGGATAAAGGTTGGCCTATCTGAAAACGAATCCCTTTAATTAGCGCTCGCAAGTGGCCAGCCGAGTTGACAACGCCTCCCCTTCGTGCCGTTGTTCACGCCCGGCGATACAGCAGGAGGCAGGAGACAATTTCACATCCGGGCAGTAACGTGGCGCTGTGCACCTTATGACATCACGATTTGTGAAGCGCTAGAGGTCCAGGGGGGTAAGAGTTATCACCAGCGCTAAACCGGCTCTGAAGTTCGTGGGCATCGCTGAATTCACCACGCCCAATCACTAAACCATTAGTGCCCCATTAGCACCCCCCCAGGCGATAATGGGAGGCGCGAAGCAGCCAAAGTTCTCCACAATAGATTTTTTATCTTGATGAAATAAAGAAGCAGAAAGGAGAAGCATGATATGAGAGGTATAATAATTCTGCACAGAAGTCTGAGAAAGATAATTGCCATCACTGAGTACTAGCTGAAGCAAATGCAGAAAATAGTTACATTGAAACTTAAACTGTGATCTCTGTTTCAGAACAAATGTTTGCAACTTATTTCTTAAGTACTGCAGCACATCTCACTGTACTAAATGCCACAGACGTTTGGTTGCTTTTAGAAGAAACACACTTTATGATAAAATAAAGTAGAACTACCAGAAACCTATAGCTATGGAGCCACTAAAACCTCCAGAACAGAGGCAAAGCACTTTGCTGCCGATCTGGAAGCATGGAAAGAACAACTACAGTCGTATATAAAACTTAAAATGGCTGAGAGAAATGTGAAAATGACAGTTACAATGTTTTTTACTTAATAGGCACTCTGAGCAGAGAGTTAGTTGTACAAAAATTCCACGAGCACTGTAACCCTAAGAAAACTGTAGACAGTTAAGTGACAGAATGTTTTTTACTTGCATCCTTGTAAAAGTGCAAGTGGAGAAGTATGTCCCTGAACTAAAGATTTTAGCAGTTGCCTACAGCTTTGGGGAATTGTATAAATCTTTAATTAGATTTATGATCATATGCTGAATTAGGGACTTATATTGACTTTTTAGTTTGCAAGTAAAATGGTCTAAAGAACAACAGTAAACAAAGACACAAATCATGCTCTAAAACAGAAGCTGACTGCTCTGAAGCAGTATCAATACTAGAGGGTATTGAAAAGATGAACTTGTTTTGGGTCACCTATTCTCGATTCCAGCTAGATAGCCGCAACTGTTTTTTCTCTCTCTAGTATTCACTGGAGAGCCTTATTAATGTGCTAAATACTGTACAAAGAGCAAACATGTTTGTTTTGTGTTAAATTCTGATAGTATTTCACCTTAATTTTACTTAATTTACAAAAACCATGGTACTGTGAGAGGCTGGTATTCAGGCGCCATCTAGGGGATTGCTCAGACAAGGAGTCGAGTTGAAGAAGTAATGGGACTTTGGCATGACAACATTACCAGGATCAGAGAACAAGAGATTATTTTAAAGGGAGTGTGATATTTGGAAATATCAGCTCAAAAGTAAGTTACTGTCAATGGGTGCATAAAATGAATAAACTCTTCTGGAATATCTTGCTGGTGGGCCGTTAGATCTATCCTGTCTCAGCTAATGATGTCTTTCCATGTTTTTGAGGACTAAACAAAAGGTTGGGGGAGGAGGTGGGTTGACTAAATGATAATGTATGATCTTATCACTTCCCTTAGCAGCAGTAGACTATTGCACTCTTATACGACTAATCCAAAACATCAGAATAGTAACAGTAAATAGAATTTAGGTGTCAGCCTTGGCTTAATGGTACTATTCCTGCCTGAGTCATACATGGGCCAGACTTTCCATAAAGGCCCTCAACGCCCAATTGGCAGCTGAGAAGGACCGTTAACGTTCAGCAAAAAAAGCTAGTAAGAATTTCCATTTTGAAGGTAAAAGTAAGTAGAACTGATCGCCCGACGAGTAAATGGGCATTGCACACTCATTCTCAGTGGTTTTCTCGGCGGGTCAGTGCCAAGTTAGACAAATGGGTGGTCGTTACCGGAATGGACAGTAAGCAGAAAAATTTAGTCCGAGGCTGCGGTTGGGCCTAGGGAGGGGTGAAAGCTTTAAAAAAAAATGTTCATTTAAAAAAAAATAAACACATACAAACCATTCCCAAGACAGTTTTAACTCGAATTGCCGTGTTAAAATTTAAAAGAAAGAATTAAAGAACCTTTAACTTATCTTTTTTTGCAGGGTCCCCCTTTACTGCCCTGTAAAAGCAGCTTTTACAGGGCTGGTCTCTTGACGATCTGGAATTCAGCGGTTGAGGCCAAATTTATGCCCTCGCGGTTGTTCTCAGCGTTGCACGTGGGCGGTTTGGTCCTGGCGGGCGACTTCAGATGTGGGCGATAACGTTCAAAAACTTACGTGCAAACTCTCACCGGGTGAAAAACCAGCTGTAACGCAGAGAAAATCGCTGACAATGAAGCTGAAAGTCTGGCCCATAAGGTTGTGGGTTGAAGTCCCATTCCTGAGACTTGAGCACATAATCTAGGCTGACACCTCAGTGCAGTACTGAAGATGGGCTGCACTGTATGAGGAGACATTAAACCGAGGCCCTGTCTGCCCACTCAGGTGGATGTGAAAGATCCCATGGCACTATTCAATAGAGCAGGGGAGCTCTCCCTGTATTCGCCAATAGTTATTGCCATATGTGCCACTAGACACAAAAACTGGAGAAGAAGACATTGTTACAATTATTACCCTATTAAGTTTAATGTAACAATCAACTTACAAGATAAAAGCACTCGAGTTGCCATATTTTCCCTAAGCACCTATAACCCAGGCTATGGGTTGATATTTTTCTTTGTGAAAATCTAGCAAACCCAATGAGAAGCCTACTGCATATTTCATTTTTTTGACTGAGATTGAAAGAATGAAAAGTGGATGGTAAAAACTGATTCTGCAGCAGATACATGATCTGCTGTTAAGCAAACTTGTCACTGTGCCCAACATGGTGCCTTGGAAAGGAATTTTAGAACAAGCTGTTCCTGGCTGTTCCACACGTACTTCTCAGCAGGGGTCCTTGGATAGTGGTAAGGAATGGGAGTTGTGGCGATACATTACCATTTTCTTCCTCCCCCGATCCCCCAGTCTTCCAAATTACTATCAAATTGTACTGCACTGCTCCCACCCTGACTAATCCTGTATCAGAGGAATGTTGGAGCACAGATTGCTTTGCCATTGAGTTATTGACCATTGAAAAGAGGATAAATATTTGAAGCGGAGGAAAATGCAGAGAGTGATATGGGGCAATGGGGAAATTGTAGGGATTAGTTTTGGATTGCTTTGGGAAAGATTCCCTCCCTGAACCTCTCCGCCTCTCTACCTCTCTTTCCTTTTTTAAGATGCTCCTTAAAACCTACGTCTTTGACCAAGCTTTTGGTCATCTGCCCTAATATCTCCTTATGTGGCTTGATATCAAATTTTGTTTTCGAATGATCCTGTGAAGCGTCTTGGGACGTTTTACTATGTTAAAGGTATTATATAAAGACATGTTGTTGAATTTGTTGTTGTAATAGCAGTAGTGATAGTAATAGTAGTAATGTTAGTAATCTGCACAGAATGACACTGAGACTAGGTTGGAAGAGAGCTGAGTTCCAAAGTCACTTTTTGTGAGCTAAGGAGTGACCTGTCACATTGTAAAAACTGAAATATTTTCACAGTAACACTGACTGAGCCGTGGGTGTTTCGACTTTCAATGTACTAATGTAAGAGTTATTACTGCTATTGAGATAAGCAGCAACTCCAACATTTTCTGTTCGATGCGGCTTTATTGGTTAAACCCAACAGATTTGAAATGCTCGTGATAACCAGCCAAATGTAAAAAAAGACCAACATGATTGCTTGACCTTTCTGCAGTCTTTAACATTGTTGACCACACCATCATCCTCCAACGCCTCTCCTCCGTCATCCAGCTGGGTGAGAGCCCTCATCTGGTTCCATTCCTATCTATCCAGGCATAGACATAGAATTATAGAATGGTTACAGCACAGAAGGAGGCCACTTGGCCAGTCAAGCCCATGCAGGCTCTCTGCAGGAGCACTTCAGCTAGTCCCACTCCCCCGTCCTTTTCCCCCGTAGCCCTGCAATTTTTTTCCTTCATGTACTTATTCAATTCCCTTTAGAAAGCCACAATTGAAGCTGCTCCCACACCCTTTCAAGCAGTGCATTCCAGATCTTAACCATTCGCTACGTTAAAAAGTTTTTCCTCCTGTCAGATTTGGTTCTTATGCCAATCACCTTAAATCTGTGACCTCTGGTTCTTGACCCTTCTGCCAATGGGAACAGTTTCTCTCCATCTACTCTGTCTAGACCCCTCATGATTTTGAACACCTCTATCAAATCTCCTCTCAACCTTCTCTGCTCTAAGGAGAACAACCCCAGCTTCTCCAGTCTATTCATGTAACTAAAATCCCTCGTCCCTGGAACCATTCTTGTAAATCGTTCCTGCACTTTCCTGAAAGCCTTTGCATCCTTCCTAAAGTGCAGTGCCCAAAATTGGACACAATACTCCAGTTGAGGCCGAACCAGTGTTTTATAAAGGATCATCATAACTTCCTTGTATTTGTACTCTATGCGTCTATTTATGAAGCCCAGAATCCCATATGCTTTTTTAACTGCTTTCTCAACCTGCCCTGCCACCTTCCACGGTTTGTGCACATATACCCCCAGGTCTCTCTGTTCATGCACCCGCTTTAGAATTGCATCCTTTAGTTCATATTGCCTCTCCTCATTCTTCCTACAAAAATGAAACACTTCATACTTTACTGCATCAAATTTCATCTGCCACATATCCACTCATTCCACCAGCCTGTCTAAGTCTTCTTGAAGTCTAATCATTTGCAATAGTTTCTCTTCTTGTTCCCGCAACGTGACCTCTGGAGTCCCCCAAGGATCTATCCTTGGCCCCTCCTATTTCTCACCTTCATGCTGCCCCTGGGTGACATCATCCAAAAACACAATGTCAAGTTCCACAGGTACACTGATGCCACCCAGCCAACTCTACCTCACCACCATCTTTCTTGACCCCTCCACTGCCTCTAATTTGTCATGCTGCTTGCCCAGCGTCCAATATTGGATGTGGTGAAATTTCATCCAACTAAATGTTGGGACGACCAAAGCCATTGCCCGGAATTTTGCCAGCACTCAGGATCGGAGGTGGGTCAGCTGTCAAATTTCAAATGATTGACAGCTGGTCGGGACCTCGCTGTCAACTGGCCTCCACTCTACTTTACCAGGTGTCGCGTCTGTCAACGCTAAACAGACCCGACACACAGCGGCAGGGGAAGCAATTTAGGTGATTAAGACCTTGTTAAGAGGCTATTGAACACAATTTTGAGCTCAACTTAGCATTTTTCCAGGTTTTCTATGAGGTTGATGCTGCTTGGGGATTATGTCAGGTAAGAACATTGGGAGTTGTGTCAGAATAAATTCATTTCATTACCTGACAGCTGCAAATATGCTTTAAAAGCTCCCATCTCACAGCTGTTCACTTTCCAAAATCAGGACCCCTTGCTTTCAGCATTTGGAAGGCACATTGAGCTTTATGCAGGTTGCAAGTCTTTGGAGCAATCTCTCTATCCAGTGTCACCTCATTAGAACAACTTCTCTCACCACTGACAGATCGCTTCTGTCATCTCAAGTTCACTGCCATCTATTACATCAGTATCATTGCCCCTGAAACTATCTCACCTTGGTCCTCAGAATCCCACCACGTTCAGTTCCAATACCAGCGGCACCAGGCACACCAGCAGCACCAACAACATCAATCTTCTCCACAATCGACTGATGCTGCACAGGACACAGGGCATCAGAACCTGAGCTCATTGCTGCCCGGGACGCCAGGGATGGCTTCACCATGGCCACATGATGCACCAGGTTGACAGCACTCCACACCAATAGCATAAAGCAGCCCTGCAATTCCCAAGCCATTCCTTTCACACTCATCACCATTGCAGAGGGTACCGTTATGTCTCACCATTCACTGAAACTCACTAAGCCACTTCCAAAGGTGCACACAGATCTTTCCAAGAATGCAAAGTGTTGAAAATGAAAATGTGAATATTTGACATCACATTAACAGAAACTTTACGTGAACATTGGCAAAAACATCCATCAGCCTACTCTTGTGTAATGTTAGTTGGTATGCTTGCACTAGGATGAGGGTTAATGTGAATGGGGGATGAGATAATGTAGATAGAGAGAGAGGGATGTGTCATGTATGCAAACTCTTTGTATTCACTCTGTAACTATGTACGATGTACCACCTGAGGGCGTTGCTGTTGGAGGCCCAGGGATTTCCTGCCCTGGTGTGCAGGGCATATAAAAGGCAGCCAGCCATGCTGCCCCTCACTTTGCAGTTGCAGTAAATGGATTGAAGTCACACAGTTCTTACTCACAGTACAAGGGCTCGTGGAGTTATTTGATGGTAATTGCAGACATAATAACTGGCGACGAGAATGCGGACTTTCACGCGATTATGGCTACCTTTGGCACACTAAAAGACTTCGCAGAGAGTGACGATTGGGATGCCTTCACAGAAAGGCTCGAGCAATATTTTGTGGCAAACGACCTGGCAGGGAAGATGGACACATCGGCGGAGAAGCGCAAGCTTATACTGCTGACCAGTTGTGGGCCCGAGGTTTACCGCCTCATCAGGGACTTGCTGGCACCCACAAAGGCCAAGGATAAGACATACAATGAGCTGACTGAACTAATTCGCTATACCATACAGATGACTTCCTACCAGAATCGGAGCTCACTGGCAAGTATTGTACGTAAAAGAGTGACGATTGCAGGCAGAACTGTTGAACTATTAAGAACTGTACAGAGCAGAGCCTACATGCCTGCTGCTGCTAGGCCAGCAAGGGGTGTATATGCGAAATCATTAACACAATGCTGGCGTTGAGCGGGTAATCATGGGGCCCATCAATGTCGATTTAAAGACTATGCGTGCAAAAGTAGCAGAACAAGGGGCCAACTCCAGCGAATGTGCAAACGTACTGTGACTCACCACGTGGCAGTGGAGTCGGCAGAAGAGTCCCAATCCAGTGTGGATCACAAAGGACAAGCTAGAGAGGCAACTCAGCCAAGGGAGCAGTGTGAGGGGTGCACACCCTCTCCACAAAAAGTCCTCCCATGATGATAAAAGTCAAATTAAATAGCGTTCCTGTATCCATGGAGCTGGACACGGAGGCGAGTCAGTCAATTATGAGCCAGAAGGCTTTTGAAAGGCTGTGAGGCAACAACAAAGCACAAAGACCCAAGCTGAGCCCGATTCAGATAAAGCTGCGCACTTACACCAAGGAACTGATACCAGTTATTGGCAGTGCGAACGTAAAAGTATCCTATAGAAACATAGAAACATAGAAAATAGGTGCATGAGTAGGCCATTAGGCCCTTCGAGCCAGCACCACCATTTGATAAGATCATGGCTGATCATTCCCTCAGTACGCCTTTCCTGCTTTCTCTCCATATCCCTTGATCCCCTTAGCTGTAAGGGCCATATCTAACTCACTCTTGAATATATCCAATGAACTGGCATCAACAACTCTCTGCGGCAGGGAATTCCACAGGTTAGCAACTCTCTGAGTGAAGGAGTTTCTCCTCATCTCGGTCCTAAATGGCCTACCCCTTATCCTAAGACTGTGTCCCCTGGTTCTGGACTTCCCCAACATCGGGAACAATCTATCCGCATCTAACCTGTCCCGTCCCGTCAGAATCTTGTATGTTTCTATGAGATCCCCTCTCATCCTTCTAAACTAAAATGTATAAAGGCCCAATTGATCCAGTCTCTCCTCATATGTCAGTCCAGCCATCCCGGGAATCAGTCTGGTGAACCTTCGCTGCACTCCCTCAATAGCAAGAACGTTCTTCCTCAGATTAGGAGACCAAAACTGTACATAATATTCCAGGTGAGGCCTCACCAAGGCCCTGTACAACTGCAGTAAGACCTCCCTGCTCCTATACTCAAACCCCTAGCTATGAAGGCCAACATACAATTTGCCTTCTTTACCGCCTGCTATACCTGTATGCCAACTTTCAATGACTGATGAACCATGAAACCCAGGTCTCGTTGCACCTCCCCTTTTCCTAATCTGCCGCCATTCAGATAATATTGTGTCTTCGCGTTTTTGCTCGAAAATTGAATAACCTCACATTTATCACATTATACTGCATCTGCCATGCATTTGCCCACTCACCTAATCTGCTTAATTCACCCTGCAGCCTCTTAGCGTCCCCCTCACAGCTCACACCGCCACCCAGTTTAGTGTCATCTGCAAACTTGGAGATATTACACTCAATTCCTTCATCCAAATCATTGATGTATATTGTAAAGAGTTGGGGTCCCAGCACTGAGCCCTGCGGCACTCCACTAGTCACTGCCTGCCATTCTGAAAAGGACCCGTTTAACCCGACTCTCTGCTTCCTGTCTGCCAACCAGTTCTCTGTCCACATGAGTATATTACCCCCAATACCATGTGCTTTGATTTTGCACACCAATCTCTTGTGTGGGACCTTGTCAAAAACCTTTTGAAAGTCCAAATACACCACATCCACTGGTTCTCTCTTGTCCACTCTACCAGTTACATCCTCAAAAAATTCCAGAAGATTTTTCAAGCATGATTTCCCCTGCATAAATCCATGATGACTTGGATCGATCCTGTCACTGCTTTCCAAATGCGCTGCGATTTCATCCTTAATAATTGATTCCAACATTTTCCCCACACTGATGTCAGGCTAACCGGTCTATAATTACCTGCTTTCTCTCTCCCTCTTTAAAAAGTGGTGTTACATTAGCTACCCTCCAGTCCATAGGAACTGATTCCGAGTCGATAGACTGTTGGAAAATGATCACCAATGCAACCACTATTTCTAGGGCCACTTCCTTAAGTACTCTGGGATGCAGACTATCAGGACCCAGGGATTTATTGGCCTTAAATCCCATCAATTTCCCGAACACAATTTCCCGCCTAATAAAGATATCCTTCAGTTCCTCCGTCTCACTAGACTCTCGGTCCCCTAGTACATCCGGAAGGTTATTTGTATCTTCCTTCGTGAAGACAGAACCAAAGTATTTGTTCAATTGGTCTGCCATTTCTTTGTTCCCCATTATAAATTCACCTGATTCCGATTGCAAGGGACCTATGTTTGTCTTTACTAATCTTTTTCTCTTCACATATCTATCGAAGCTTTTGCAGTCAGTTTTTATGTTCCTGGGAAGCTTCTTCTCTTATTCTATTTTCCCCCTCTTAATTAAACCCTTTGTCCTCCTCTGCTGAATTATAAATTTCTCCCAGTCCTCAGGTTTGCTGCTTTTTCTGGCCAATTTATATGCCTCTTCCTTGGATTTAACACTATCCTTAATTTCCCTTGTTAGCCACGGTTGAGCCACCTTCCACGTTTTATTTTTACTCCAGACAGGGATGTACAATTGCTGAAGTTTATCCATGTGATCTTTAAATGTTTGCCATTGCCTATCCACCATCAGCCCTTTAAGTATTATTTCCCAGTCTATTCTAGACAATTCACGCCTCAAACCATCGAAGTTACCTTTCCTTAAGTTCAGGACCCTAGTTTCTGAATTAACTGTGTCACTCTCCATCCTAATAAAGAATTCTACCATGTTATGGTCACTCTTCCCCAAGGGGTCTCGCACTACAAGATTGCTAATTAGTCCTTTCTCATTACACATCACCCAGTCTAGGATGGCCAGTTCCCTGGTTGGTTCCTCGACATCCCTAATACACTCCAGGAAATCCTCCTCCACCGCATTGCTACCAGTTTGGTTCGCCCAATCAATATGTGGATTAAAGTCACTCATGATAACTGCTGTACCTTTATTGCATGCATCCCTAATTTCTTGTGTGATGCTGTCCCCAACCTTACTACTACTGTTTGGCGGTCTGTACACAAATCCCACCAGCGTTTTCTGCCCCTTGGTATTCCGCAGCTCCACCCATAGCGATTCCACATCATCAAAGCTAATGTCCTTTCTTACTATTGCATTAATTTCCTCTTTAACCAGCAATGCCACCCCACCTCCTTTTCTTTTCTGTCTATCCCTCCTAAATGTTGAATACCCCTGGATGTTGAGTTCCCAGCCTTGGTCACCCTGGAGCCATGTCTCCGTGATGTCAATTACATCATACCCATTAACTGCTATCTGCGCAGTTAATTCGTCCATCTTGTTCCGAATATTCCTCGCATTGAGGCACAGACCCTTCAGGTTTGTCTTTCTAACACACTTTGCCCTTTTAGAATTTTGGTGTAATGTGGCCCTTTTTACTTTTTGCCTTAGGTTTCTCTGCCCTCCACTTTTACTTTTCTTCTTTCTATCTTTTGCTTCTGCCCCCATTCTACTTCCCTCTATCTCCCTGCATAGGTTCCCATTCCCCTGCCATATTAGTTTAACTCCTCCCCAACAGCACGAGCAAACACTTCCCCAAGGACATTGGCTCCGGTCCTGCTCAGGTGCAGACTGTCCGGTTTGTACTAGTCCCACCTCCCCCAGAACTGGTTCCAATGCCTCAGGAATTTGAATCCCTCCCTGCTGCACCACTCCTCAAGCCACGTATTCATCTGAGCTATCCTGCGATTCCTACTCTGACTAGCACGTGGCACTGGTAGCAATCCTGAGATTACTACTTTTGAGGTCCTACTTTTAAATTTAGCTCCTAGCTCCTTAAATTCGTCTTGTAGGACCTCATCCCATTTTTTACCAATATCGTTGATACCTATACGCACCACGACAACTGGCTGTTCACCCTCTCTTTTCAGTATGCCCTGCACCCGCACATCTTTGACTCTTGCACCAGGGAGGCAACATACCATCCTTGAGTCTTGGTTGCGGCCGCAGAAACGCCTATCTATTCCCCTTACAATTTAATCACCTATCACTATAGTTCTCCCACTCTTTTTCCTGCCCTCCTGTGCAGCAGAGCCACCCACAGTGCCATGAACTTGGCTGCTGCTGCCCTCCCCTGATGAGTCATCCCCCTCAACAGTATCCAAAGCAGTGTATCTGTTTTGCAGGGGGATGACCGCAGGGGACCCCTGCACTACCTTCCTTGCACTGCTGTTTCTGTTGGTCATCCATTCCCTATCTGGCTGTGTACCCTTTTCCTGCGGTAAGACCAACTCACTAAACGTGCTATTCACGTCATTCTCAGCATCGTGTATGCTCCAGAGTTCATTCACCTGCAGCTCCAGGGCCGCAATGCGATCCGTCAGGAGCTGCAGGCAGATGCACTTCCTGCACACGTAGTCGTCTGGGACACCGGAAGCATCCCTGACTTCCCACATAGTACAGGAGGAGCATAACACGTGTCCGAGCTGTCCTGCCATGACTTAACCCTTAAATTGGCAACAACAATGCTAAAGGTTACTTACTGATATAGAAAGGAAAAAGAAAACTACTTACCAATCACCAGCCAATCACTTACCCCCTTGGTTGTGACATCACCTTTCGATTTCTTTCTCCTTTTTTGCCTTTTCTCCCCACTGCAGCTGCACAGGCTGGCCTCCTCCTCGAGGCTGCCACTCCCCGACTATGATGGAGAGGCACACGAGCTGTCATTGTGGATTGTACCAGGCAATGGGCCAATGCTGCTTGGCCGAAGCTAGATGGAGAATATTCAGTGGAACTGGGAAGACGTCAAAGTATTATCATCAGTGGATAATGCTTCCTGTGCTCAAGTGCTGAGCAAGTTCCCATCTTTATTTGAACCAGGCATTGGCAACTTTACAGGCGCCAAAGTACAGGTCCACTTGGTCCCCGAGGCACGGCCCGTTCATCACAAGACTCGAGTGGTCCCCTACATAATGAGGGAGAAATCTAATTGGATAGAGTTCAACGTGAGCGAATCATATCGCCAGTCGAGTTCAACGAGTGGGCCAGCCCAATTGTTCTGGTACGGTCTGAATCTGCGGCGATTACAAAGTAGTGATCAACCGAGTCTCGTTACAGGACCAGTACCCACTACCCAAAGTACCCAAAGTACCCACTAACCTTTTTGCGACATTAGAGGGGGAAAGGCATTCACCAAGCTGGATCGAAACTCCGCTTACATGACCCAGGAGCTGGTTGAGTCGTCGAAAAAATTAACATGTATTAACACGCACAAAGGACTATTCATGTACCACAGGAGTCCGTTCAGGATTCGCTCGGCTGCAGTCATATGCCAAAGAAACATGGAGAGCCTGTTGAAATCGGTTCCACGCACTATCGTATTTCAGGACGACATCCTCATCACTGGCTGATACACCTCCGAACACCTGCACAACCTGGAAGAAGTTTTAAGTCGAGTTTAAGCAGAGTTGGACTCCGGTTGAAATGATCCAAATGAATCTTCCTGGTGCCAAAGATAGAATTCCTGGGGAGGAAGATTGCGGCAGACAGCATCAGACCCACGGACTCGAAGACAGAGGCCATCAAGAATGCATCTACACCACGAAATGTAATGGAGCTGCACTCGTTCCTGAGACTCCTCATCTATTTCGGGAACTTTCTTCCAGTGGTGAGCACTGTTATGTCTCAAATAAAGCAATGTAACAGAGTTCTGTAGATGTGAGTAAGTGTGACCTTAGTCTCTTTATTCTAACTCCAGAGTGCAGGTACAGTATGGGAGATCTACTCATATACGGTGCTCCCAAGGAATGCTGGGATCCCTTGGGACTCCAACAGATACGCCCTCTGGTGGCGGTAGAATGCTGGTTACATAGATTTCCATATGTAACATCACTCCCTCCCAAAGTCAATTGTACACTTATTTACAGGGTGAGACGATCTGGGGCTTTCCGCTCCCTAGTCGATCGTCTCGGTCCAAACACAGGTGCAGGTGAGTTGGTTGTGTTGTGTATTGTCCAGGTACATTAAATGTATAATATAAGTACAATGGTGCACCACAGAGGGCGCTGTGGTGGGAGATCTGAAAGTACCTGCAAGAGGCAGTATAAAAGGCTGCCCACCACACCTGAGAGGCACTCTGAAGCTGAACAATAAAGGACGAAGGTCACTGCAGTTATTACAACACTAGACTGTGTGGAGTCAGTGATTTGTATGCTACATACACCACATTGGCAACGAGGACACAGACGAACTTAATGCAAACATGGCTACTCCAGGCTCGCTAAAGGACTTTACCATGGACAATGATTGGGAGGCCTTTACGGAAAGGCTCGAGTACTACTTCACAGCTAACGACTTGACGGGGAGCACGGACGCACTGAGAGAGAAGCGTAAGGTGATATTGCTTTCCAGTTGTGGCGATGAGGTTTACTGTCTCGTCAGGGATTTGCTGGCACCAGCGAGCGCCAGGGACAAGTCATATGAGGAGCTGGTCGCACTCATTTGTGATCAGTTGAAACCAAAGGAGCATCCTCACGGCCAGACACAAATTCTACCATAACCGCAGACCTGAGGGCCAGGATGTCACCAAATATGCTGCGGATGTCAGGAGACTCACGGCGCCGTGTGATTTTGGCACACACCTTGACGAGGCGTTGCGGGACGTTTTTGTTATGGGGATTGGCCACGAGGGCCTCCTTCACAAGCTGCTAGCCACTGAACCCACAGTCACTCTGACAAAAGCCACCACCATCAGCCGGGCATACATGACCTCGACTTGCAGCACCAAGCAGATGATCCACACAGTCTTGAACCTGGCAGGCACTGTCCACAGGATAGCGCCCACCACGGACAAAACTGCAGAACGTGGCTCTGCCCGGGGCAGAGAGCACGGACTTCAGGGTCCTGGAACTCAGAGTCCGCTGAGGGGGGCCAATCAAGCAGCACCATGCTGGCGTTGTGGAGGAAGCCATGGGGCTCACCAGTGCAGGTTTGTGCAGTATACGTGCAATACCTGCCACATTAAAGGCCACCTTCAGCATATGTGTAAAAGAAATCAGACTCACCGCGTGGCTGAGGAGATGGGGGATGATCCACTGTTCAGCGAGGAGCAGGTAGAAGAAGATAAGGTGTTGGGACTGTATACGTGGACCGACGATTCACCTCCAGTAATTATGGAAGTCAAAATCAACAGAGTCCCAGTGAGTATGGCAGTGGATACGGGATCGGGTCCGTCGTTGATGAGTCAGAGAACTTTTGAAAAACTGTGGGGTAACCTGGCTGCACGACCCAAGCTGGTCCTGGTCCTGGCGAAGCTGCGTACTTACACCAAGGAACTGATACCTGTTCTCGGCAGAGCAGATATGCAGGTATCTCATGGGGGCGAGACGCACGGTTTACCCTTGTGGGTTATTGCAAGCGATGGGCCGACACTACTCGGCAGGAGATGGATGGGGAAAGTCCGTGGGAGCTGGGAAGACTTCATTCCTTCACAGACTGCTGCTCCCCGGGTTCCCAAAGAGCATTCTTGTAGGTGCAGGCCGATTGCTGGGGTGCGAGCCAGTGGGGCGCTGCAGGCGATGAGCGGAGGTCCACCGATGGCCGACAAACCAGAGAAAAAGTTGGGCAGCGGTAGAGACTACAGCAGCGGCCGAAACAGAGGAGGCAACAGCGGCGGCTGGAACGGCTTCAGTGGCGGCAGGTATGACCTGGGAGAACGCGACAAGTTTCAATTCTAAGATCTTTCCAGATGGGCTTCTCTCTCCGCACGTATAATCGCACAATCGATCCAGTCTCCTTAAAAGCTTCCACTGCTTTGCTATGTGTTATTTCCCCTACATCTACAACAACTACCCGAAGGACGCTATCATTCCACCGCAGTCCCTCCTACCATAGTTGTTGTAATGAGAGGGCTCAGATCATCTCCAACGTGTGGATTATCGGTGCTACCTGCAATGCTGAAGCCGAGGGCAGAATTTCCCCCCCCTTCAAGCGTGATTTTATACTTTCTTTCTTCTTTGTCAGCGAGCTCAAGATGGCGGCGGCCTCATGGCAGCAGTGCTCAGCAGACAAAGCCCAGCAGAGCGACTAAAATGGCGTAGCCCAAGGAAAGCCTTGTGGGAACCACAAGATGGTGTCTTAAAAGGGCAATGCACCTGGGAGCCTTAAAAGGGCCCCACACCATTGGTGGTCCCCATAAAGAGACTTTTGGAAGGCAACAGCAAGTCTAGAGGAGTAATGAGACTGGTATGGTGATATGTGTGGATAAGAGTTAAATTTTTTTGTGTTGATGCTGATTGGTTACTGTGTTTAAAAAGGTGAAACGAGAGATATGAAGGATTTACAATGCTAAATAGGTACTGTTTAAATATGATGGACATGAATGATTTATGAAAAGAGTCACATCATGGGGTACAGTAAACAAGTAAAAGGGTTAACGGACCCATGACTAATAATGCAAGGGTTCAGCGGCTGCAGATGAATCGCTAAGGTGACTACTGAACACAGAGGCAATGCACCAGTTGCGATACCCTGTCTCAGCGCAGCCCAGTAAAAAAAGGGGCAGTATACCGCCACCGTACCTTACCCAACTGTTCAGTGCACCTGTAATCTTTTGACATACCAGCTGTACCACATATTGTATGTACCATGCTAATGTACCGTCTATGTATACCTGTTTTCTGTTGGAGGTTATACCCGACACTTCATCAGCCATACGAGGACTGCAAACACCACATGCTTGCACCTAATAATCTCTGCATGGGATGGTCATGGACTCACACTCACTAACCCACCAGGACGAACAAGGCCGAGGTTACCGGCAATGGCTTTTGGAACTGTGGGGGGTGGGGGAGTGAGATGATGTATATTGTCCAGGTACATTAAATATATAATATAAGTACAATGGTGCACCACAGAGGGCGCTGTGGTGGGAGACCTGGAAGTACCTGCAAGAGGCAGTATAAAAGGCTGCCCACCACTACTGAGGGGCACTCTGGAGCTGAACAATAAAGGACCAAGGTCACTGCAGTTATTACAACACCAGACCGTGTGGAGTCAGTGATTTGTGTGCTACATACACCACAGGTTGGGCCTTCGCTGGGCTGCTGTGCAGCTGGCCTTGCTGGGCTGCTGGGAATGTTGAGTTCAGCTTCGTGGTCAACAGTGCTGTCGGTTGCCACTTGTGTGTGTGTCGGAGGGTCGAAGTTGGTGGTGTCCTCTTCAGGTTGCTCGTGGCTGTCAGTGAATAGCAGTTTGGTTAGGTCCAAATGCTTTCTGCAAGTTTGTCCATTTGCGAGTTTGATCTGAAACACCCTACTCCCTTCTTTGGCTATGACAGTGCCAGCAAGGCATTTGGGACCATATCCATAGTTGAGTACAAATACAGGGTCATTGACTTCAATGTTGCGTGACAAATTTGCACGATCATGGTACATGCTTTGTTGATGCCGCCTGCCCTCATAAGAACATAAGAACATAAGAATTAGGAACAGGAGTAGGCTATCTAGCCCCTCGAGCCTGCTCCGCCATTCAACAAGATCATGGCTGATCTGGCCGTGGACTCAGCTCCACTTACCCGCCCGCTCCCCATAACCCTTAATTCCCTTATAGGTTAAAAATCTAAGTATCTGTGACTTGAATACATTCAATAAGCTAGCCTCAACTGCTTCCTTGGGCAGAGAATTCCACAGATTCACAACCCTCTGGGAGAAGAAATTCCTTCTCAACTCGGTTTTAAATTGGCTCCCCCGTATTTTGAGGTTGTGCCCCCTAGTTCTAATCTCCCCGACCAGTGGAAACAACCTCTCTGCCTCTATCTTGTCTATCCCTTTTGTTATTTTAAATGTTTCTCTATGATCTCCCCTCATCCTTCTGAACTCCAAGGAGTAAAGACCCAGTCTACTCAATCTATCATCATAAGGTAACCCCCTCATCTCCGGAATCAGCCTCGTGAATCGTCTCTGTACCCCCTCCAAAGCTAGTATATCCTTCCTTAAGTAAGGTGACCAAAACTGCACGCAGTACTCCAAGTGCGGCCTCACCAATACCCTTTACAGTTGCAGAAGGACCTCCCTGCTTTTGTACTCCATCCCTCTCGCAATGAAGGCCAACATTCCATTTGCCTTCCTGATTACCTGCTGCACCTGCAAACTAACATTTTGGGATTCATGCACAAGGACCCCCAGGTCCCTCTGCACGGCAGCATGTTGTAATTTCTCCCCATTCAAATAATATTCCCCTTTACTGTTTTTTTTTCCAAGGTGGATGACCTCACATTTTCCGACATTGTATTCCATCTGCCAAACCTTAGCCCATTCGCTTAACCGATCTAAATCTCTTTGCAGCCTTTCTGTGTCCTCTACACAACCCGCTTTCCCACTAATCTTTGTGTCATCTGCAAATTATGTTACACTACACTCTGTCCCCTCTTCCAGATTATCTATGTATATTGTAAACAGTTGTGGTCCCAGCACCGATCCCTGTGGCACACCACTGACCACCGATGTCCAACCCGAAAAGGACCCATTTATCCCGACTCTCTGCTTTCTGTTCGCCAGCCAATTCTCTATCCATGCTAATACATTTCCTCTGACTCCGCGTACCTTTATCTTCTGCGGTAACCTTTTGTGTGGCATCTTATCGAATGCCTTTTGGAAATCTAAATACACCACATCCATCGGTACACCTCTATCCACCATGCTCGTTATATTCTCAAAGAATTCCAGTAAATTAGTTAAACATGATTTCCCCTTCATGAATCCATGCTGCGTCTGCTTGATTGCACTATTCCTATCTAGATGTCCCGCTATTTCTTCCTTAATGATAGTTTCAAGCATTTTCCCCACTACAGATGTTAAACTAACCAGCCTATAGTTACCTGCCTTTTGTCTGCCCCCTTTTTTAAACAGAGGCGTTACATTAGCTGCTTTCCAATCTGCTGGTACCTCCCCAGAGTCCAGAGACTTTTGGTAGATTATAACGAATGCATCTGCTATAACTTCCGCCATCTCTTTTAATACCCTGGGATGCATTTCATCAGGACCAGGGGACTTGTCTATCTTGAGTCCCATTAGCCTGTCCAGCACTACCCCCTAGTGATAGTGATTGTCTCAAGGTCCTCCCTTCCCACATTCCTGTGACCAGCAATTTTTGGCATTGTTTTTGTGTCTTCCACTGTGAAGACCGAAGCAAAATAATTGTTTAAGGTCTCAGCCATTTCCATATTTCCCATTATTAAATCCCCCTTCTCATCTTCTAAGGGACCAACATTTACTTTAGTCACTCTTTTCCATTTTATATATCTGTAAAAGCTTTTACTATCCGTTTTTATGTTTTGCGCAAGTTTACCTTCGTAATCTATCTTTCCTTTCGTTATTGCTCCCTCGACATGATCATAGAGATCAGGGTGGACTAGAGAGACTTGTTTTGAGTGTCCTTTTCATGAACAGTTCGGCTGGGGGAACCCCTGGGCGAGCGAGTGGGGTCTCGTGCGGTAGCTGAGCAGGACTCGGGACAGGCGGGACTGCAGGGAGCCTTCCGACACACGTTTCAAGCTTTGCTTGATGGTTTGGACTGCCCGTTCTGCCTGGCTGTTGGATGCGGGCTTGAACGGGGAAAAGTGACGTGCTTGATCCCATTGCGGGTCATGAATTCCTTGAATTCAGTGCTGAAGCATGGCCCGTTGTCGCTGACAAGGACATCAGGCAGGCCATGCGTGACAAACATGACTCGTAGGTTTTTGATGGTGGCAGTGGATATGCTTTCAGACATTATTACACACTCAATCCACTTTGAATAAGCATCCACAACAACCAAGCACATTTTGTCTAGAAATAGGCCAGCGAAGTCAACGTGAATCCTAGACCACAGTTTGGAGGGCCATGACCACAAACTTAGTGGTGCCTCCCTGGGTGCATTGCTCAGTTGAGAGCAAGTGTTGCATTGACACACGCAAGACTCCAAATCTGAGTCGATGCCGGGCCACCACACGTGGGATTTGGCTATAGCTTTCAGCATTACTATGCTTGGGTGGGTACTGTGTAAGTCGCGTATGAACGTTTCCTGCCTTTCTTGGGCAAAATCACGCGATTACCCCACAAAAGACAGTCTGCCTGTCTGGACATCTCGTCTTTACGCCGCTGGAATGGCTTGATCTCTTCATGCATCTCCGCTTGGACGCAGGACCAGCTCCCATGGAGGACATAGTTTTTTACAAGGGACAGTAAAGGATCCTGGCTAGTCCAGGTCCTGATCTGGCGGGCCATAACGGGTGACTTTTCATTTTCAAATGCATCCATCACCAAGAGCAAGTCTGCAGACTGTGCCAGTTCCACCCCGGTGGTGGGCAATGGTAGCCGACTGAGGGCGTCAGCGCAGTTTTCTATGCCTGGCCTGTAGTGAATTACATCATTATATGCAGACAGCATGAGCGCCCATCTTTGGATGCGAGCAGAGGCACTGGTATTAATACCTTTGCTCTCTGAGAATAGCGATATGAGCGACTTCTGGTCAGTTTCTTACTCGAACTTAAGCCCAAACAGATACTGATGCATTTTTCTTATCCCGTAAACGCATGCCAGAGCTTCTTTTTCAAATATGCTGTAGGCCCTTTCGGACTTGGACAAGCTCCTGGATGCATAAGCGACACACAACCAACCCCGTACGAAGACGCATCGCAAGCTAGCACTAAACGTTTACAAGGATCATACAGGACAAGCAGTTTGTTGGAACATAACAGATTTTGGGCTTTCTCAAAAACTGTCTCTTATGATTTCCCCCATACCAGTCATCTCCTTTGCGTAGCAACATGTGTAGATGTTCTGGCAAGGTGCTTAACCCGGGTAGGAAATTACCAAAATAATTGAGGAGTACCAGGAACGACCGCAGCGCCATCATGTTCTGTGGTCCCGGCGCATTCTTGATGGCCTCCGTCTTGGCGTCTGTGGGTCTGATGCCATCTGCCGTGATTCTTCTCCCTAAGAACTCGACATCTGGTGCCAGGAAAGCACACTTCGAGCATTTCAACCTGAGTCCCACACGATCTAGCCGACTTAGAACCTCTTCCAGGTTCTGCAAGTGTTCGATGATGTCCCAACCTGTGATCAATATGTTGTCCTGGAAAACCACGGTATGCGGAACCGACTTTAGCAGATTCTCCATGTTCCTTTGAAAAATAGCCGCAGTCAATCGAATCCCAAACGGGCATCTATTGTAGATGAACAGCCCTTTATGCATGTTGATGCAGGTGAGGCTTTTCGAAGATTCCACCAGCTCCTGCGTCATGTAGGCCGAGGTCAGGTCCAACTTGGTGAACGTCTTCCCTCCTGCCGGTGTCGCAAATAGGTTGTCTGCCTTGGGTAGTGGGTATTGATCCTGCAGCGAAAAATGGTTAATTGTTACTTTATAGTCCCCACAAATTCTGACCGTGCCATCGCCCTTGAGAACCGGAGTAGTTGGACTGGCCCACTCGTTGAACTCCATCGGCGTGATGATGTCCTCTCGTTGCAGCCCGTCCAGTTCGATCTCCACTTTCTCTCGCATCATGTATGGCACTGCCTGTGCCTTGTGGTGAATGAGTCGTGTACCGGGAATCAAGTGGATCTGCACCTCCGCCCCTAAGAAATTTCTGATGCCTGGCTCAAACAATGACAGAAACTTTCTCAAACCTGGGCACATGAGGCGTCGTCAACGGACGAAAGCGCTTGGATGTCATCCCAGTTCCAGCGGATTTTTCCCAGCCAGCTTCTGCCGAACAGTGTGGGGCCATCTCCTGATACAATCCATAGTGGGAGTTCATGCACTGCTCCATCATGGGAGACTTTTACTGCTGCCCTGCCAATTACAGGGATCAGCTCTTTAGTGTAAGTTCTCAGCTTGGTATGAATAGGGCTCAGCTTGGGCCTGTGTGCCTTGTTGCACCTTTTTGTCGAAGGCCTTTTTGCTCATGATGGACTGACTCGCACCAGTGTCCAATTCCATGGATACTGGAATTCCGTTCAATTCAACTTTTAACATGATCGGTGGACATTTCATGTCCCGTACACTTCTGCCTCCTTGGTTTGAGTCTCTAGTTCAGTTTGATCCACCATGGATCGGTCTTCCTCTGCAATGTGGTGGTTTGCAGGGTTTGCAGCTCACCTGCACATTCGCTGGAGGTGTCCCATTGTTCCACAGCCTTTGCACGCATAGTGTTTGAAGCAGCATTGATGGGCTCGATGATCACCTCCGCAGCGCCAACAAGGTGTCAATTGCCTCGCATTAACGCTTGATGGTGGACTCTGAGTCATCTGAGGTCGTGCAGCTGCAGGCATGTACATTCTGCCATATGCATTCCTGCCTGAAAACGACATTACTTTGCGTACAGTACTTGCCGAAACATCTTTATGCTGCGAAATTTGTTTGGTGTTATCGCTGGTGGACATAAATGCCTGGGCTATCGTTATGGCTTTGCTCAGGTTCGGTATTTCAACAGTCAATAGTTTGCGAAGGATAATCTCATGGCCAATGTCAAGCACAAAAAAGTCTCTTAGTATTTGCTCTAGGAATCCATCGAATTCACAATGTCCTACAAGGCGCCTTAGATCGGTGACGTAGCTCGGCACTTCCTGGCCTTCAGACCGTTGACACATGTAAATTGCCATCAGAACACTCTCCTTCGGATTTAGGTGCTCCCGGACCAGCGTACACAGTTCTTCATATGATTTGGTTGTTGGTTTCATCGGAGCAAAAAGATTCTTCATGAGGCCATAGGTTGTTGCCCAGCAGACGGTGAGGAGGATCGCCCTTCGTTTGGCAGCGTTCATACTCCCTTCCAGCTTGTTGGCCACAAAGTATTGGTTGAGTCGCTCCACGAAGGCCTCCCAATCATCTCCTTCTGAGAATTTCTCCAGGATACTAACAGTTCTCTGCATTTTCGCGTGATGGTTCGTTATCTCGTCGCCAGTTGTTATGTCTCGAATAAAGCAATGTAACTGAGTACTGTAGACATTAGCAAGTGTGACCATAGTCTCTTTATTCTAACTCCAGAGTGGAGGTACAGCATGGGACGCCTGCTTATATACGATGCTGGGATCCCTTGGGACTCCAACAGATATGCCCTCTGGTGACGACAGAATGCTGGTTACATAGTGTTGCGTACGTAACAAGCACCTTGCTGGAACCGTTGCACAAGTTGTTACACAAGGGAGATGACTGGGCTTGGGGTAAAAATCAAAAGGCCGCTTTTGAGAAGGCCAGAAACCTGTTGTGTTCGAATAAGTTGCTGGTATTGTATGACCCATCTAAGCGTCTAGTTTTAGCAAGTGATGTGTCACTGTACGGTGTCGGGTGTGTTTTGGAGCAAGCCAATGCAGTGGGCAAGCTCCAACCGGTTGCATATGCGTCCAGAAGTCTATCAAAGGCTGAAAAAGGCTACAGCATGGTCGAAAAGGAGGCTTTAGATTGTGTTTACGGTGTAAAAAAGATGCACCAATATTTGTTTGGACTCAAGTTCGAGTTAGAGATGGACCACAAGCCCCGAATCTTACTGTTTTCGGAAAACAAAGGCATAAACACCAATGCTTCATCTCGAATCCAAAGATGGGCACTAACACTGTCTGCCTACGACTATGTGATCCGCCACAGGCCAGGCACTGAAAACTGCACCGATGCTCTCAGCCGACTACCGTTGCCCACCATCGGGGTGGAAATGGCACAGCCACAGTCCTGCTACTGGCCATGGATACCTTTGATAGCGAAGGGTCGCCCGTAACGGCCCGCCAAATTAAGACCTGGACCAGCCAGGATCCTCTGCTATCGCTTGTAAAAAGTTGCATCCTCAATGGGAGCTGGTCAGTGATTCCTAGAGATATGCAAGATGAGATTAAGCCGTTTCACCATCGTAAAGACGAAATCTCGCTCCATTCAGATTATGGGGCAACCGCGATATCTTGCCAAAGAAAGGCAGAGAATCCTTCATACGTGACCTACACAGCACCCACCCAAGCATAGTCATGAAGAAGGCTATCACCAGGTCCCATGTCTGGTGGCCCGGCATTGCCTCGGACCAGGAGTCGTGCGTGCAACAGTGTAACACATGCTCATAACTGAGCAATGCTCCCAGAGAGGCTCCACTTAGTATCTGGTCCTGTCCCTCAAAACCATGGTCCAGGATCCATGTGGATTATGCGGATCCCTTTCTGGGAAAGATGTTCCTGGTTGTTGTGGACACCTATTCCAAACGGATTGAGTGTGCAATAATGGCATCCAGCACATCCGCAGCCACTATTGAAAGTCTCAGGGCCATGTTTGCCATCCATGGCTTACCCAACATTCTTGTCAGCGACAATGCTCCGTGCTTCACCAGCTCAGAATTCAATGAATTCGTGACCCGTAATGGCATCAAGCATGTCAGATCTGTCCCATTCAAGCCCGCATCCAATAGCCAAGCGCGGCGGGCAGTCCAACCATAAAGCAGAGCTTGAAACATGTCACAGAATGCTCCTTACAAATCCGCCTGTACCAGGTACTGCTCAGCTACAGGACACGACCCCACTCACTTACCGGGGTTCCCCCTGCAGAATTACTAATGAAACGAGCACTCAAAACCAGGCTCTCCTTAGTACATCCTGATCTCATTGATCAGGTGGAAACCAAGAAAACACGTATCATGATCGCACGGCTGTATCACGCGACATCACTGTAAATGACGCTGTGTTTGTGCTGAATTACAGTCAGGGCCCCAAATGGGTCGCCGGCACTGTATTAGCCAAGGAGGGAAATAGAGTGTTTGTTGTCAAACTGCTTAACGGTCAAATGTGCAGAAAACATTTGGACCAAACCAAATTACGATTCACAGATAACCAGGAACCACCGGAAGAGGACCTCATCTTCAGCGACCCACCAACACACGCCCAATCGACAACAGACGTTGCTGCCAACCATGAGGATGATCCCACCATCCCCAACAGTCCAGCCCAACCAGTCGCGCTGCAAGACAGCAGTGGCCCAACCAACTCACCAAGGCCAGAAGCGACACTCAGATGGTCAACCAGGTAGCACAGGGCTCCGGTTCGCCTTAAACTGTAATCAACTCACATCAAAGACTTTGGGGGGGGGAATGATGTCATGTATGCAAACTCTTTGTATTCACTATGTAACTATATACGATGTACCACCTGAGGGCGCTGCTGTTGGAGGCCCAGGGATTTCCTGCCCTGGTGTGCAGGGGCATATAAAAGGCAGCAAGCCATGATGCCCCTTATTTTGCAGTCATATTAAATGGACTGAAGTCACACAGCTCTTACTCACAGTACAAGGCCTCGTGGAGTTATTCGATGGTAATTGCAGACATAATAGGATGGATGGAGGTGCAAGGTAGGAGTAAGGTGTGAGTAAGAATGTGCAGGAGTAGGGTGGGGAAGGCAGAGTGATGGGGATGTGATGAGTGGCAGAGCAGAATGAGATTGAATGTGGGTTTGCAATAATGTTTTGTGATCTACTGAGATCATTGAAAGGTTTGAGCCACTGCAGCCAGGCCCACCTGATGACATCACTGCTTGTGCCCTCCTGTGCAATGTGCAACCAGGCTGCAATGGTCTCCTAGGGAGGTCTTTTACGCCCATTGGTAGGAAAGCGAACCTCCCTGTGTGCTGTGACTCCCTCCAGAAGCATCTCAAGGGAGTCATGGGAGAGCCTGGGTGCAGCTGTGCACCTCTGTACAGTGCTTGTCAGTGTTTGCAGCACCTCAATGCTGTAGAGCACAACTGTCAAAATAAATTTGAGTATGGTCCCTTTAAGAAAACTAGCTGATGACGTGTCATCAAATGACATTATCAGACCCGCTTCCTTTTAATTGGCCGGGAATCTTGCTGGGCGGGCTTAACAAACCAATCAACATAAAATCACTTCTACAGATCGGGCTGGAGCCAGCAGCGGGTTCGGATGCCGCAATCAACATCACCAGCCTCACCCCCGCCTCTATAGAAAAATCGTAGCCATTGTCTTCAGTTCTCCCCCCCCTGCCCTATGCCGAACTCTCTTTCTGAGCCACTGACTCCATACTCACCCTGGCCGCTGACTGAGGCTGAACCAAGCAGTTCGTAACCCCGGGATCCTATTTCTTCCAACCCCATATACTCTCCATCCCCAACACCGCCTACTATCACCTCTGTAACATTGCCCAACTCCGCCCCTGTCTCAGCACATCTGCTGCTGAAATCCTCAAACCATACCTTTGCTACCTCTAGCCTTGACTATTCCAAAACTCTCCTGGCCGGCCTTCCAACTTACACCCTCTGTAAACTTGAGCTCATCGAAAATTCTGCTGCCTATATTCTAACTTGCACCAAGTCCCATACATCTATCTCCCCTGTGCTTGCTGACCTCCATTAGCTCCCAATCTGGCAACCTTGTTTCTAAAATTCTCATCCTTGTTTCTAAATCCCTGTATGTCCTCGCTCTTCCTTATCTCTGCAGCCTCCTCCAGCCCTATAACTCTTTGATATCTCTGCACTCCTCCAATTCTGTCCTCTTGTACATTCCTGATTTTCATCACTCCATGATTGGCAGCAGTGCCTTCAGCTGCTTAAGCTCTGGAATTTCCTCCCTAAACATCTCTCCACCTCTCTCCTCCTTTAAGATGCACCATAAAACCTACCTCTTTGACCAAGCTTTTGGGCACCTGTCCGAATATCTCCTTGTGTGGCTCGGTGTCAAACTTTGTTTGATAATGTTCCTGTGAAGCACCTTGGCTTTTTAACTATGTTAAAGGCAATATATAAATGTAAGTTATTGTTATTGAATGCATTGAAGTATTGAAACAAATGATCTGTAAGTTCCAATAAAACTCCAGGGGGCTGAAATTGCCCCTCTCCTTAAGGCCTGTTACCACCGCAAATTGGCGGCTATGGTGTGGAGTGGAGTAGCCGCTGACTTTTTGTGGAATGGCCGCTGCTAGCCCAATTGCCCTCCCAAGTTTTCCCGGCGGTGCCCCGACCCCCCCCCCCCTGCCCCCCCACCCACCAATCCGCTGCTGTCGATCCATGGTATGCGCGTCATCACCGATCTAACCCCCCCGACGGTAACATTCCCTTCCAAAAATCTTTGGCCGGCCTGACAGTACCAAAACCTGGTTTTTCCCGGTTGTCCCTTCAAGGGGAGGATGTACTGCCGCTGCCGCCATGTTTTGTTTTTTTATCACCTCCTTGGATGCTAGGCCGCTGGCCTGGCCGAAACCCTCCCTGGTGGCCCAGTAGCCCGAAGTTTAAAAATCGCGGAGGCTCTCCCCTTTAAGTGAAAGGGAGAGCTGTGGTGACGTGGCACCGTGATGATGTCATCGCGGCGGTGACTCCGTCCGCACCCAACTTCTGCCCCTCAGTTGCTGTCACCGCCCCCATTTACACCGACTTCCGCATCAAAACAAAAAAAAAACCCAAAGAGCCGAATGTCACGCGAGAGTTGACCTGAACCGCAGCTGTGGTAAAAACCATCGAAACGGGGCGGAGCAATTTCTACACCCAGATTTTACACACACCAGAAACTGACTTTACACTTCACTAAGAGCTATAAAGGTGCTGCATTCCTCAAGGCCAATTATTCTTGGTAAATTTTGATAACTTGTCTATTAAGTCTCCTCTTTGTTATTTCTGCACCACATTATAATAATATGATTTAACAAAAGTACTCAATAATATTGAAATATTTCACTTTCATTGTTGCCTTTCATTCCTGCAATGGCTAATAACTGAATGTTACCTGAATGATTAAAGTTGAAAGCCCAGATCAATAGGATTAAAATCTGTGGTTCTCAATATTTAAACTGACCCTCTGCTGCCCCCCAACCCAACCATTGTTAATGATGAGCGGTATTTAAAATAAACATCCACTGGTAATCAACTATGATCAAATTCTTTTGGTGTCGGAAGAAAATCCAAATAAACTTTTTTTTAAAATGACTTGTACTGCCCATTTTAACCTTTTATCAGAGTATTAGCTAAATTATAAGCTTTCAAAAACGACAGTTATGGGGATGTTTAAAAAATGATGTAGTGTTGCTAATCTCATTGTTTGTCTAAGCAGCTTTCTACTTTCACATTGTTTTCCTTTTGCTTCTAAAAATAAAAATAGCTTTATCATTCAGCATATTTTTGGTTTAGTTTGTTATTGTAAAAGACCAAGGTTTAATCAAAGGATATTCATCCACGCATACATAGTGCATTTCTTTAACATTACTATTTTGTGCTGAATTTATCTTCTGATGACCCAAGTATAGAACCTTATTGATCCCTCTTCACTGGCCTACATAAGCTATAATTCAAAACTAGCAAAAAATCAATTCCACATCACCTTACTAATAAATCCTACTCTTTCACCTTCATTCTTTCAGCCTCTGCTGCCATTTTCTATTAGTTGGATGCAGAATTTTCTGTACAAAGATTTGATGCACGCATTAAAAATGAAGGTAGTGTGTTGTTGCTAGCCTTTTCTGCCAATTCCAATTTACACAAATTAGAGCTCAGTTTTCAACGTTTCCTAGCTGTTTATATCTATACATTTTCTGCTACCATTCCTAGTCACAGTCTTTCATGGTGGCTGGGGCATTCTATGAATACCTTCATGTTGTCTTGACTGGATTACGGAAGAAATACAGTGTTCAGAACAAAATAAACAAAAGCGCTCCAATCTCACAAATACAGAAAATTTTTATTCTCAATATTTGCAACTCCCAAGAGATTTCCCAGTCCAACAGTTCTGATCACATCTCAAAAGCTCCTTTTTAGAAGACATTTTCACAACAGTGACTTTCTCAAGCTCAACTTTTTCCTGTCCTATATATTTTATTTTAGAATTTGTTTTGTACTGTTAAATGCACACCACTACTTAGGAACTCAATTTAATTGTCAAAGCATCAAAATCAAGCCATCTTCTTCATTAGAATATTGTCAATTAAGTGAGCTAAATCTCTACCGTATCTTCTTTATTTGAAATACTTAGAATGTTTAATGACTTAAAAAAAAAATCTAAATGTCAGCATTGTTGCTGAGCTTTGTTCATGTGGGTCAATGTAACATCATTTCAGGAATTTATTTAGCAAATACTAATTTAAATTGCTGGAATATTTAAAACATGCATTTAAAGACAAAAATATACAACCGTCATAGACGGTGCAGAGAATAGAAACAGTATTGATCCTGTGTCAAGGAAATAAGCTGAAAAGGAAAAAAGGCAGAGAGGTTTAAACTTGACGGTCTAGAAAGGAGATTAAGGGGTGCCTTCACTACAAAATGTTAAATGGTGTTGATCAGGTAAACCCAGAATATTATTTCCTTTGGCAAGAATTCAGGACAAGAGTACAGTTAGAAATTATTTAAAAACTAATATGCCAACCTTGGTTCAATGTTAGCACTCTTGCCTCTAGGACAGAAAGCTATGGTCGGAATTTTACCGCCGCTGAGAGCTGGGTCAGCTGTGAAATTTTGAAATGATTGACCCCGCTGTAGTGGCGCAGGTGTCGTGTCTGTCAGCGCTGAACATACCCAACACCAAGCGGCGGGAAGGCAATTTAGATTATTAAGAGCTTGTTAACAGGCACATAAAAGCTATTTTAAGCTCACCTTTAGATTTTAAGAGTTTGCCAACAGCTTCCCCACTGTTTGGGGATCACGTCAGGTAAGGGTGTTGTGTCAGCATGGAATGATTTCTTAACTTCACAGCTGCAAATGGTCTACAAAAGCTCCCATTCCATAAGTGTTCCCTTTCCAAGGTTAGAAGCTGTTGCTTACTGCATTTGGAAGACAGCTTGAGCTTTATGCTGCTGGCACATGTTTGGAGCAAACTCTCCATCCTGTGTCGCCTCATTGGAACAACCTCTCTCACCATTGACAGATTGCTTCTGTCATCTCAACCTCATCTGCCATCTATTCCGTCAGCATCGGTGCCCTTGAAAGAATCTCACCTCGGTCCTCAGAATCCCACCATGATCAGGCACACCAGCAGCACCAACAACACCAAATTTATCCGCAATCAACTGACGCTGCACAGGACACAGGGCAACAGCATCTGACCACATTGCTGTCCGGGATGCCAGGGATGGCCTCAACATGGCCACATTTACTTCACTTGATGCTGCACACCCTGGCTACCACATGATGCACTAGGTTGACACCACCCTACACACAGCTACACAGCACCATAAAGCATCCCTGCAATGCCCAAGCCATTCCTTTCACACTCATCACCATTACAGGGGGGGAGGGGGGTACCGTTATGTCTCACCATTCGCCGCAACTCACTAAGCTACTTCCAAAAATCTGACCAAGAATGCAAAGTGTTCAAAATAAATGTTTTAATGTTTGACACCACATTAACAGAAACTTTCCATGATCATTGACTAAAACACCCAAGTGCCTATCCTTATGTGTTGTTAGTTGGCTTGGCTTGCATTAGGATGAGGGTGAGTGTGAGGGGTGGTTCGCGAGAAGGTGATGTGATAATGTAGATAGAGAGAGAGGGATGGGTGGAGGTGCAAGGTAAGTTGGTGGGAGTAAGGATGTGCAGGAGTAGGGTAAGGAAGGCAGAGTGATGGGGATGTGATGAGAGGCACAGCAGGATGAGGTTGAGTGTGGCTTTGCAGTAACGTTTCGTAATCTACTGAGATCTTTCAAAGGTTTGCACCACTGCAGCCAGGTCCTGCTGATGACATCCTTGCTTGTGCCCTCCCATGAAATGTGCAACCAGGCTGCGTTGGTGTCCTGGGGAGATCTCTTCTGCACATTAGAAGGGAAGAGAACCTCCCTGCGTGCTGTGATTCCCTCCAGAAGCATATGGAGGGAATCATGGGAGAGCCTGGGTGCAGCCAAGCATCTTTATGCAGCGCTGGTCAGTGTTTGCAACACCTCAATGCTGTACATAAGAATATAAGAAATAGGAGTAGGCCTCGAGCCTGCTCCGCCATTCAATGAGATCATGGCTGATCTTCTACCTATACTCCACGCCTGCACTATCCCCATATCCCTTGATTCCTGTAATTTTCAAAAATCTATCGATCTCTGTCGTGAATATACTCAACGATTGAAATTTCACAGCCCTCTGGGGTAGAGAATTCCAAAAATTCACCACCCTCTGAGTGAAGAGATCTCTCCTCATCTCAGTCCTAAATGGCCAACCCCTTATTCTGAGACTGTGACCCCTGGTTCTAGACTCCCCAGCCAGCCATGGGATTCCTGTATCTACCATGTCAGGCCCTGTAAGAATTTTGTACGTTTCAATGAGATCACCTCATTCTTCTAAACTCAAGAGAATATTGGCCGAGCCTACGCAATTTCTCCTCATAGGACAATCCCCCCATCCTAGGAATCAGTCTGGTGAACTTTTGTTGCACTCCCTCTATGGCGCAGATATATCCTTCCTTAGGTAAGGAGACCAAAACTGTACACAATACTCCAGGTGTGGTCTCACCAGGACCCTTTATAATTTCAGTAAGATGTATTTACTCCTATACTCAAAATCCTCTAATAATAAAGGCCAACATACCTTTTGCTTTCTTAATTGCTCGGTGTACCTGCATGTTAACTTTCAGTGATTCGTGTACAAGGACATCCAGATACCTCTGAACATCAGCATTTCCCAATCTCTGTCCATTTAAAAAGTACTCCGCTTTTCTATTTTTCCTACCAAAGTGGATAACTTCACATTTCTCCACATTATATTCCATTTGCCATGTCCTTGCACACTCACTTATGCTGTCTATATCCACTTGAAGCCTCTTTGCATCCTCCTCAAAACTTACATTTTCACCTAGCTTTGTATCACCAGCAAACTTGGATATATTACATTTGGTCCCCTCATTGATATAGATTGTGAATAGCTGAGGCCCAATCACCAATCCTTGTGGATTCTTGTGTAACCACTAGTTACAGCCTGCCAACCTGAAAATAACCCATTTATTCCTACTCTCTGTTATCTGTTACTTATTTCCCATTATAAAATTCTCCAGTCTCAGCCTGTAAAGAACCCACATTTACTTTCGCTAATCTTTACCTTTTTATATACTTAAAGAAGCTTTTACAGTGTTTTTTTAATGTCTCCCGCTAGTTTCCTCTTATATTCTATTTGCCCTTTCTTTATCAATTTATTGGTCCTCCTTTGCGGAATTCTAAATTCCTCCCAATCCTCAGGCTTACTACTCTCTTTGTCAACATTATAAGCCTCTTCCTTTGATCTAATACTATTTTAACTTCTCTTATTAGTCACGGTTGGACCACTTTTCCTGTGGGAGTTTTGTACCTTAAAAGGAATGTACATTTGTTGTAAATTATGTATTAATTCATTAAATGCTATCCATTGCTTTTCTCCCATCAAACCTCTTAATGTAATTTCCCAATCTACCTTAACCAACTCGCCCCTCATAATAGTTTGCTTTGGTTAGATTTAAGACCCAAGTTTGGAATTAACAAAATAATTTTCAAACTCAATGTAAAATTCTATCATATTATGGCCACTCTTCCCTTAGGTTCCCTTTACTACAAGCTTATTAATTAACTTTTTCTCTTAGCACAATACTGCATCTAAAATAACCTGTTCCCTAGTTGGTAGCTCAAAATACTCATCCAGAAAACTATCTTGTTTACATTCCATGAATTCGTCCTCCATACTATTACTGCAAATTTGGTTTGCCCAGTCTATATGTAAATTAAAGTCCCCCATGATTACCGTATTACCATTATTATATGCGTTTCTAATTTCCTGATTTATATTCTGCCCTACACTACAACTACTGTTTGGGGGCTTATAAACATCTCCCACCAATGTTTTCTACCCCTTGCAGTTTCTTAACTCCACCCAAACTGATTCTACTTCTTGATTTTCAGAGATAAGATCCTTTCTAGTGTCTTTAGTCCATCCATTATTATCAGGGCTACCCCGCCCCTTTTTCCATTTTGTATATCTCTTCTAAAAGTTAAGTATCCTGGAATATGTAGCTTGCAACCTTACCCACTTTGCAAACACATCTCTGTAATGGCTATTAAATCAAACCTATTTCTTTCTATCTGTGCTATTAATTCATCTATTTTGTTGCAAATGTTTCACGCATTCAGATATAGTGCCTTTAGCTTTGATTTATTTCTATTCTCCACTGATGTCACCTTAGTCACTGATGCCTTATTACCTTTCTCTCTCTGTCTCTTCCTGACCCACTCTGCTTATTTTTACCCAAAGCTCTACTCTTCTGTAGAGCCTTGACATTTCTCTTGCTGCTTTTAAATTTACTCTTTCCTGAATCCTCCCAACCCCCCTTCATTAGTTTAGACTACTGTCCCAGTTATTTGGTTCATCAGGATACTGGTCCCAGCCCAGTTTAAGTGGAGCCCATCCCAATGGTACAGCTCCCTCCTTCCCCAGTACTGGTGCCAGTGCAATGAATCAAAATCCCTGTCTCCCACACCACTCTTTGAGCCACGCATTTAAACCTCTTATCTATTTGTCCCTAAGCCAGTTTGTGCATAGCTAAGGTAACAATCCAGAGATTATTACCTTTGAGGTTCTGCTTTTTAATTTGGATCCTAGCTCCTCAAACTCCTTCAGCAGAACCTCATTCCTGGTTCTACCTATGTCATTGGTTCCTACGTGGACCATGACAACTGGATCCTCCCCCTCCCACTACAAGTTCTTCAACAGCCATGAGGACATATCCTTAACTTTGGCACTGGGTAGGCAACACAACCTCTGGAACTCCCTGTCACGGCTGCAGAGAACAGTATAAATCCCCCTGACTATCCTGTTGCCTGCCACTACCAAATTCATTTTTCACGCATTCATGTTTCACGCATTCAGATATAGTGCCTTTAGCTTTGATTTATTTCTATTCTCCACTGATGTCACCTTAGTCACTGATGCCTTATTACCTTTCTCTCTCTGTCTCTTCCTGACCCACTCTGCTTATTTTTACCCAAAGCTCTACTCTTCTGTAGAGCCTTGACATTTCTCTTGCTGCTTTTAAATTTACTCTTTCCTGAATCCTCCCAACCCCCCTTCATTAGTTTAGACTACTGTCCCAGTTATTTGGTTCATCAGGATACTGGTCCCAGCCCAGTTAAGTGGAGCCCATCCCAATGGTACAGCTCCCTCCTTAATTTTTCATTTTTACTCCCCACACTTGAATGGCCTCCTGTACCATGGTGCTATAGAACACTGACAGCACAAATGTCAAAATCAATTTGGCCATGGTCCCTTTAAGGAAACCGTCTGATGACACATCATTAAATGATGTCATCAGACCTGCTTCCTTTTAATTGGCTGAGTACCTCACTGGGCGGAGATAACAATCATCGTAAGATCACTTTAACAGAGTGGGATGAATTCGGCAGTGGACTGGAACCTTGCTACAGGCCCCGGCTGCAGCGAACCCACCTCAGTAGGCAAAATCGCAGCCTGTGTGTGGGTTCAAGTCCCACTCCAGAGACTTGAGCAAATAAATCTAGGCTGACATTTCAGTGCAGTACTGAGGGAGTGCTACACTGTTGGAGGTGCTGTCTTTCGGATGAAACTTAAAACGAGGCCCTCTCAAGTGGGCATAATAGCTCCTTTCACACGATTCAAGGAGAAGCAGGAGAGTTCTACCCAGTGTCCCGAGCAAAATTTATTACTCAACCAACATCACTAAAACAGATTATCTGATCATTATCATATGTACTTAGGACCTAGCTGTATGCAAATTTGTTGCTGTTTTTCTCTGCATTACTACAGTCTAAATCTGTTCAACCTCTGCCGCCTCCAGGCCAGATCCAAGGTCGGCCCATCCTCCATCATCGAATTACAGTACGCAGACGACGCTTGCATCTTCGCACACTTGGAGGTCGAACTCTAAGCCATCGTCAACATCTTCACCGAGGTGTATGAGAGAATGGGCCTTACACTAAACATCCGTAAGACAAAGATCCTCCACCAACCTGAGCCCACCACACAATACTGCCCCCGAGTTATCAAAATCCACGATGAGGCCTTGAACAAGGTGAACCATTTTCCATACCTCGGGAGCCTACTGTCAACAGATATGTGAAGAGAAAAAGATTAGTGAAAACAAAAGTAGGTCCCTTGCAGTCGGATTCAGGTGAATTTATAATGGGGAACAAAGAAATGGCAGACTAATTGAACAAATACTTTGGTTCTGTCTTCACGAAGGAACACCCATTTAATCTTCCGGAAGTACTATGGGACCGAGAGTCTAGTGAGGAGGAACTGAAGGATATCCTTATTAGGCAGGAAATTGTGTTATGGAAATTGATGGGATTAAAGGCCGATTAATCCCCGGGGCCTGATAGTCTGCATTCCAGAGTACTTAAGGAAGTGGCCCTAGAAGTAGTGGATGCATTGGTGATCATTTTCCAACAGTCTATCGACTCTGGATCAGTTCCTATGGACTGGAGGGTAGCTAATGTAACACCACTTTTCAAAAAAAGAGGGAGAGAGAAAACGGGTAATTATAGACCTGTTAGCCTGACATCAGTAGTGGGGAAAATGTTGGAATCAATCACTAAGGATGAAATAGCAGCGCATTTGGAAAGCAGTGACAGGATCGGTCCAAGTCAGCATGGATTTATGAAAGGGAAATCATGCTTGACGAATCTTCTGGAATTTTTTGAGGATGTAACTAGCAGAGTGGACAAGGGAAAACCAGTGGATGTGGTGTATTTGGACTTTCAAAATGCTTTTGACAAGGTCCCACACAAGAGATTAGTGTGAAAAATCAAAGCACATGGTATCGCGGTAATGTATTGACGTGGATAGAGAACTCTTCCCCAAGGGGCCTCGCACAACAAGATTGCTAATTAGTCCTTTCTCATTACACATCACCCAGTCTAGGATGGTCAGCCCTCTTGTTGGTTCCTCAACATATTGGTCGAGAAAACCATCCCTGTTACATGCCAGGAAATCCTCCTCCACCACATTGCCACCAGTTTGGTTAACCCAATCAATATGTAGATTAAAGTCGCCCATGATAACTGCTGTACCTTTTTTGCAAGCATCCCTAATTTCTTGTTTGATGCTGTCCCCAACCTCACTACTACTGTTTGGTGGTCTGTACACAACTCCCACTCGCGTTTTCTGCCTTTTGGTATTCCGTAGCTCCACCCATATAGATTCCACATCATCCAAGTTAATGTCCTTCCTTACAATTGCGTTAATTTCCTCTTTAACCAGCAATGCTACCCCACCTCCTTTTCCTTTCTGTCTATCCTTCCTGAATGTTGAATAATCCTAGATGTTGAGTTCCCAGCCTTGGTCACCCTGGAGCCATATCTCCGTGATGCCAATTGTATCATATTCATTAATTGCTGCCTGTGCAGTTAATTCGTCCACTTTATTATGAATACTTCTCGCTTTGAGGCACAGAGCCTTCAGGCTTGTCTTTTTAACACACTTTGCCCCTTTAGAATTTTGCTGTAAGCAGTGGTGATACCCGCCCTCCTATATGGCTCACCGACATGGACTATGTACAGCAGGCACCTCAAAACATTGGAGAAGTACCACCAACATTGCCTCTCAAGATTCTGCAAATCCATTGACAGGATAGGTGCACCAACATCAATGTTCTTGCTCAGGCCAACATTCCCAGCATTGAAGCAGTGACCACGCTCGATCAGCTCCACTGGATGGGATACATCACCCGCATGCCTGACACGAGACTCCCAAAACAAGCGCTCTACTTGGAACTCCGACACGACAGGTGAGCCCCAGATGGACAGAGGCTCTTTGAAAAAGTGCAACATCCCCGACACTTGGGAATCCCTGGCCAAGACTGGCCAAAGTGAAGGAAAAACATTCGGGAAGGCGCTGAACACCTCGAGTCTCTTCGTCAAGAGCAAGCTGAAGTCAAGTGGCGACAGCAGAAGGAGCACATGGCAACCCAGGCACCCCAACCTCCCGTTCCACCAACTATTGTCTGCCCCACCTGTGACAGAGACTGTAGGTCCTGCATTGGACTCTTCAGTCATCTGAGAACTCATTTTTAGTATGGAAGCAAGTCATCCTCAAATCCGAGGGACTGCCTATGATGATGATTACTACGGTTTCTACACTTCAATAGTATTTCAGTAGCTGTAATGTACTTTGCATGTCCTGAGTATGTAAAAGGCACTATATAAATGCAAGTTCCTACTCTCTATGCTGAAGAAGTTCTGTAGTCAGTGTGAAGAATTTTTGGAACAATGGAGTAATGGAGGGAAATGCATGTAGGACATTCAAAATGACGCTGGGACATTGGAATCGGTTCTGGGGGAGGTGGGACCAGTACAAACTGGTCGGTCTGCACCTCGGCAGGACCGGAACCAATGTCATAGGAGAAGTGTTTGCTAGTGCTGTTGGGGAGGGGTTAAACTAATAAGGCAGGGGGATGGGAACCTATGCAGGGAGACAGAGGGAAGTAGAATGGGGGCAGAAGGAAAAGATAGAAAGAAGAAAAGTAAAAGTGGAGGGCAGAGAAACCCAAGGCAAAAAGCAAAAAGGGCCACATTACAGCAAAATTCTAAAGGGGCAAAGTGTGTTAAAAAGACAAGCCTGCAGGCTCTGTGCCTCAAAGCGAGAAGTATTCGTAATAAAGTGGACGAATTAACTGCACAGGCAGCAATTAATGAATATGATACAATTGGCATCACGGAGATATGGCTCCAGGGTGACCAAGGCTGGGAACTCAACATCTAGAGTTATTCAACATTCAGGAAGGATAGACAGAAAGGAAAAGGAGGTGGGGTAGCATTGCTGGTTAAAGAGGAAATTAACGCAATTGTAAGGAAGGACATTAACTTGGATGATGTGGAATCTATATGAGTGGAGCTGCGCAATACCAAAGGGCAGAAAACGCGAGTGGGAGTTGTGTACAGACCACCAAACAGTAGTAGTGAGGTTGGGGACAGCATCAAACAAGAAATTAGGGATGCGTGCAATAAAGGTACAGCAGTTATCATGGGCGACTTTAATCTACATATTGATTGGGCTAACCAAACTGGTAGCAATGTGGTGGAGGAGGATTTCCTGGCATGTAACAGGGATGGTTTTCTCGACCAATATGTTGAGGAACCAACAAGAGGGCTGACCATCCTAGACTGGGTGATGTGTAATGAGAAAGGACTAATTAGCAATCTTGTTGTGCGAGGCCCCTTGGGGAAGAGTGACCATAATATGGTAGAATTGTTTATTAAGATGGATAGTGACACAGTTAATTCAGAGACTATGGTCCTGAACTTAAGGAAAGGTAACTTCGATGGTATGAGATGTGAATTGGCTAGAATAGACTGGCGAATGACATTTAAGGGTTGACGGTGGATAGGCAATGGCAAATATTTAAACATCACATGGATGAACTTCAACAATTGTACATTCCTGTCTGGAGTAAAACTAAAACAGGGAAGGTGGCTCAACCATGGCTACAAGGGAAATTAACGATAGAAGAGGCATACAAATGAGAGTATGAGAGGAAGCTTGCTTGGAACATAAAAACTGATTGCAAAAGCTTCTATAGATATGTGAAGAGAAAAAGATTTATGAAAACAAACGTAGGTCCCTTGCAGTCAGATTCAGGTGAATTTATAATGGGGAACAAAGAAATGGCAGGCCAGTTGAACAAATACTTTGGATCTGTCTTCACGAAGGAAGACACAAATAACCTTCCGGAAATACTAGGGGACCAAGGGTCTAGTGAGAAGGAGGAACTGAAGGAAATCCTTATTAGGCGGGAAATTGTGTTAGGGAAATTGATGGGATTGAAAGCCGATAAATCCTTGGGGCCTGATAGTCTGCATCCTAGAGTACTTAAGGAAGTGGCCTAGAAATAGTGGATGCATTGGTGATCATTTTCCAATAGTCTATCGACTCTCGATCAGTTCCTATGGATTGGAGGGTAGCTAATGCAACACCACTTTTTATGAAACGAGGGAGAGAGAAAACGGTTAATTATAGACCGGTTAGCCTGACATCAGTAGTGGGGAAAATGTTGGAATCAATTATTAAAGATGAAATCGCAGCGCATTTGGAAAGCAGTGACAGGATCGGTCCAAGTCAGCATGGATTTATGAAAGGGAAATCATGCTTGACAAATCTTCTAGAATTTGTTGAGGATGTAACTGGTAGAATGGACAAGGGAGAACCAGTGGATGTGGTGTATTTGGACTTTCAAAAGGTTTTTGACAAGGTCCCACACAAGAGATTGGTGTGCAAAATTAAAGCACAAAATATTGGGGGTAATATACTGACGTGGATAGGGAACTGGTTGGCAGGCAGGAAGCAGAGAGTCGGGATAAACGGGTCCTTTTCAGAATGGCAGGCAGTGACTAATGTGGTGCCGCAGGGCTCAGTGCTGGGACCCCAGCTATTTACATTATACATTAATGATTTAGATGGAGGAATTGAGTGTAATATCTCCAAGTTTGCAGATGACACTGAGCTGGGTGGCAGTGTGAGCTATGAGGAGGATGTTAAGAGGCTGCAGGGTGATTTGGACAGGTTAGGTGAATGGGCAAATGCATGGCAGATGCAATATAATGTGAATAAATGTGAGGTTATCCACTTTGGTGGCAAAAACACGAAGGCAGAATATTATCTGAATGGCGGCAGATTAGGAAAAGGGGAGGTGCAACGTGACCTGGGTGTCATGGTTCATCAGTCATTGAAAGTTGGCATGCAGGTACAGCAGGCGGTGAAGAAGGCAAATGGTATGTTGGCCTTCATAGCTAGGGGATTTGAGCATAAGTGCAGGGAGGTCTTACTGCAGTTGTACAGGGCCTTGGTGAGGCCTCACCTGGAATATTGTGTTCAGTTTTGGTCTCCTAATATGAGGAAGGACATTCTTGCTATTGAGGGAGTGCAGCAAAGGTTCACCAGACTGATTCCCGGGATGGCAGGACTGACAATATGAGGAGAGACTGGATCGACTGGGCCTGTATTCACTGGAGTTTAGAAGGATGAGAGGGGATCTCATAGAAACATATAAAATTCTGACGGGACTGGACAGGTTAGATGCAGGAAGAATGTTTCCAATGTTGGGGAAGTCCAGAACCAGGGGACACAGTCTAAGGATAAGGGGTAAACCATTTAGGACTGAGATGAGGAAAATTTTTTTCACTCAGAGAGTTGTTAACTTGTAGAATTTCCTACCGCAGAAAGTTATTGATGCCAGTTCATTGGATATATTCAAGAGGGAGTTAGATATGGCCCTTATGGCTAAAGGGATCAAGAGGTATGGCGAGAAAGCAGGAAAGGGGTAGTGATGTGAATGATCAGCCATGATCTTATTGAATGGTGGTGCAGGCTCGAAGTGCCGAATGGCCGACTCCTGCACCTATTTTCTATGTTTCTATGTTTCTAAATATTATAATGAGAAAGTTAGGGTACTCGAGGAATGAAATGTGTGCTGACTGATTTTTTCTGATCCTTGACATTTCATAACTACATTGACTCTACGGGTGAAAAATTTGGGGATTTTATGCCATCTGTTACCATGCAAAAATGGCGAAACCGCTTTCACCAGCTGGTGACGGGTCCCATTTTGCATCTTCCATTTTGGACCTCCACATAGCGCTGCCCGTAAGTACAGGTATTAGCACTGTATTGTAATTTTTATTAGTTCTGAATGCATTGCCCCTTTAATTGCCCACAATGCCTTGCAAACTCCACAGCCTCACTCCCAAAGGCTGTAAGAAGCTGCAATGCCAGCTGTGGATGTGATCTTTGGGTCAGAGACCTTCATTAATGCCACACAGGTGTTGCAAAGTAAGTTAGCGCTACACATCACCAACCCTCAGCGCAAATTTTTCAACAGAATGCTGCGGCCATTTTCAGCAGCCGTTAACTCGAGTTGCCGATGAGAGGCAATTCTCCTCACCCTATGTTATTTGTAAGACTGACGCAACACAATATGCAGCTGAGTGCCAGAGTGGGTTCTTGGCTTTCTCTCTGACATTGGCACGTAAAATTCTTATTTTCTGTCCCTTCTGAATCAGAAAATCAAGAAGTGGGAAGTTTCTGCACAAATCATTTCAGAAATAAGTAGAAAACCTGGAAAAGAAAATTATAAATGTCACGGGGAGAATCAAAGTGCATATAGGGGGTGATGGGGTTGTGCAGTCAACCTAAAGATATCCTAGTTGCCTATAGTTTGCTAATTGTAATGTTCAAGCATATAGACTTGTCTTCCCTTTGGCTAGGAGCCATTGCACAGAGCAGACTTACACTCGAATAAATAGCTAACTTGGTACGCTTGCCAAAACTGCAGAAAACTCCTGTAAATCTAACTAGATATGAACCTGTCCTTGTGATGGGTAAAGAATTGCTCCCTTTGACAATACAATTAGCTGAATCAGTAATCATGGGCTAAATCATTAGATTTCTATGGTAGTTAATGGGCTGGATTTTTCACTCATTCGTGGCCAATGGTCCGAAAATCAAGCTAAATGTGTTCTCTGGTGAAAAGTTTGCCTTCTGCAGCAAGTTCAGATCTGCCATGTTTCATAAAATATAATAGTTAGGCTATTAAGGGGTATTATTTCTTCGCTCCTCCACCACCTAGTCCCAGGGATAGATTCCTGGCACTTACAGGTAAAAATTTGCAATTGATGGCAGTGTTGGGTGTGTGCGCGCACCGTGTGTAGTGTATGTTCCATGTGCGCATGGGTCCACATGCAGGCACAGATTCGAGATGCAGAAAATAAGTAATCTCATTCACTAACATGTTCTCAATATGTTGCTGAATTCTGGCTGACCAGAAATTTGAACAACAGCTTGCATTTGTATAGTGCCTTTAACATAGAAATCGCCCCAAGGTGCTTCACAGAGGTGTTGGGAAGAATAGATAATGAGCTAAAGAACGAGCGATTTAGATGGGGTGACCAGAGGTTTAGTCAAAGAGATGCACTTTAAAGAGGGCTTTAAAGGAGTTGAGGGCAGTGGAGAGGCTGAGCAGTTTGGAAAGGGAATTCCAGAAAATGGGATCTCGCTGACAAAGGCACAGTTGCCAATGTCAGAGTGGATGAAGAAGGATGCACAATAGGCTGTAGTTAAAGCAACAGCGGGTTCTCGGGTGTAGTAGGAGTGGAGGGGGTTAAGGAGGTATGGATAGCAAAGCCATGGAAGGATTTAAAGAAATGTATGTTTACCGATTTGATTGAACTTAAAATAGGACTGGATTATCTACAAGTAGACTTCATGTAAAGAAACTGTTCTAAATTTTGGTGAAACATAACCTAAAAGTTATTGGGTCAGAAATCGCGCTCCCCACAGGCGTGTATGAAATGCGCACGCGCCCGTGGTGTCCCCGCAAGTTCTGGGTTTAGGTATGCAAAGCACATGCGCCTAAACCCAGCACTTGCGATTTGTCAAAAAATCTCTTGGCAGATCACATGCATGTGAAGGAAAAAGGCCTCCACGGGCGGAGCGTTGGGCTATTTGCTCAACTCCTGCCCAGCAAATGTCCTTTAAATTCTTATGCTGATAAAAGCATAAGAGTTTTAAAAAATAGGAAAATAAAATGGTAACACTCATTTATATATTAAAACCCTTTCCATTAAGGTAAGTTTATTTTTAGCCCAATTAAAACATTAAAAACAAATTGAAAACATTTTTTTTGTATAAAATATTTTAATTCAATTGCATTTTAATTAATTTTAAATATATAATGTGTGTTTTTTAAATTTATTTTCAGTGTTTGCATGTTTTTGAGGGTATTCCCATTCATACTTATGTGAGTTCTGTATGTACGGAACTGCTATAAGTATGAATGAGGATCCCCCTACTCTGAAAGGTTGGGCCGGCCCATGTGATCCCAGAGATCCGTACGAACTGCTTAAGTCTCTGGGATACGAGAGCCCCTACGCTGGCCTTCGCATAGAGCCCCAGGACCACAAGTCTCCAAACCTCCGCGATCACCAGGTACTTTTGTAGAAATTATTGCGGTCGGAAGCATCCGCCCGCGGCAAGCCTCCAATGGGAATTTCTGGGCCATTGTATTTGTGCATGCACTGTACATATTTGTTATTTAAGGGGTTAATGAAAGAAAGTAGCAGTGAAAAATACTACTGTACTATCAAACACATCAGAACATGAATTCCTATTTATTCTGTTTTCAGTTTTATTATATTAGAAACTTTAATGATATTGAAAAATAGCATACGTGGCACACTGTTTCCTACAATTAGAGACTTAAATTAAATGTAAATTCCTTAAGGATCAAGTTTCATTTTGCTAAACTGAAATTCCCTCCACAAAGATTAAATTTCAAACATTTAATAAGTAAAGTATAATTCCACATGTGAGCATGAATGCCCACACAATATTATATTGCTTGACTCTTAAAGCATTGTTGTCTGGCTTTGACCTGTTTTATGCTTGATTCAGCTGCTTTTCTTTTTAAACTGAAAATCCATCTACTTCAAGACAAGCATTTTTTCTGGGAAGCGAAAAAAGGAATTTTTGAGAAGCTATAATACTAAAATATTGCTTGGAGATTTACAGAAGTGACTGTGTGTTATAACTGCCAAAGATGAGGTCATGTCTATGCCCCAAGGACAATATTTTAGCCCTGCAGTCAATGTTTGCTTTATTATACCTTTGGCTATAGTATGTACCAATAGTTCAGTCACACTTAGTTCAGTCAGCACTTCACTAGGCAACGGACTTCATTATGGCACCAGGATTCCTAAGATAGCAATTTATTTTTCACAAGCTATTTCAGGGAAGGTTTAATTTTAAGTACATTAGAATCCTAGTGGGTCTGTAAAAAAAATGGAAGGCTTTAGATAGAAGCGTTTTAAGGAATACAATCCCCAGGACAGGTTTCATAGTTTATTGTGTAATCCACTAACACTAGCTAGGACCTTTCTTCCTGATTTGAGAGCTGAAACCTTTATTTAAGAAAAAATATGATAAGAAAAAGCTTCAAATTTCTGCTCAGCCTAAACTTGGTGACATAACCTGACCACCTTTCCCTCTCCTCAATGGTATTTGTATCAGCTGTCACAAGAATATTACTGAGCCGTAGCGCACAAGAACATTGGTGCTAATTCTATTTTTCCATTTGAGTATTGTTTGTAGTAATCTAACACTATGGTGAGGCTATGCCAGTCTGTGTTGGTAGAAGTCATTACTTCAGTGATGCAGGAGGAATAATATGTCCTGTCCCACCGGCAGGACAGACCCACCAGAGGTGGCAGCACAGTGGTTTACAGTCGGAAGGGAGTGGCCCTGGGAGTCCTCAACGTTGACCCCGGTCTCATGGCATCAGGTCAAGCATGGGAAAGGAAACCTAATGATTACCACCTACCGCCCTCTCTCAGCTTATGAATCTGTACTCTTCCATGCTGAACACCACTTGGAAGAAGCACTAAGGGCAGCAAGGGCACAGAATGTTGGAGACTTCGATGTCCATCACAGAGAGTGGCTTGATAGCACCACTACTGACCGAGCTGGCTGAATCCTTAAAGACATAGCTGCCAGACTGGGCCTGCAGCAGGTGGTGAGAGAACCAACACGAGGCAAAAACCTACTTAACCTCGTCCTCACCAATCTACCTGTTGCAGATGCAGCTGTCGATGACAACATTGGTAGCAATGATCACCGCACAGTGATCCGTTGCAGAGATGAAGACCCATCTTCACACTGAGGACGCTCTCTATCGTGGCGTGTGGCACTACCACCATGCTAAATGGGATAGATTCAGAACAGAACTGGACATTCATGAGGCACTTTGGGCCATCAGCAGCAGCAGCAGAATTGTATTCCACTGCAATCTTTAACCTCATGGCCCGGTATGTCACTCACTCTATCATTATCAAGCCAGGTGACCAACCCTGGTTCAATGAAGAATGTAGGAGAGCATGCCAGGAGCAGCACTAGACATACCTAAAAATGAGGTTTCAACCTGGGGAAGCTGCAACTCAGGACGACATGCATGCTAAACAATGGAAGCAGCATGTTATAGACAGATTAAAGCTCTGCAGTCCTGCCACATCCAGTCATGAACGGTGGTGGACCATTAAACAATTGACAGGAGGAGGAGGCTCCATGAACATCCCCATCCTCAATGATGGCAGAGCCCAGCACACAAGTACAAAAGACAAGGCTGAAGCATTTGCAACCATCTTCAGCCAGAAGTGCTGAATGGATGATCCATATCGGCTTCTTCCTGAGGTCCCCACCATCACAGAAGCCAGTCTTCAGCTAATTTGATTCACTCCATGTGATATCAAGAAACGGCTGAGCGCACTGGATGTAGCAAAGGCTATGGGCCACGATAATATGCAGGCTGTCATGCTGACAACTTGTGCTCCAGAACTAGCTGCATCTCTAGCCAAGCTGTTCCAGTACAGCTACAACACTGGCATCTATCGGACAATGTGGAATACTGCCCAGGTCTGTCCTGTCAAAAAAAACAGGACAAATCCAATCCAGTCGATTACCGACACATCAGTCTACTCTCAATCATCAGCAAAGTGATGGAAGGTGTCACCGAGAGTGCTATCAAGCGTCACTTACTCACCAATGCTCAGTTGGGGCTCCGCCAAGACCACTTGGCTCCAGACCTCATTACAGCCTCAGTCCAAATATGGACAAAAGAGCTGAATTCCAGAAGTGAGGTGAGAGTGACTGTCCTTGACATGAAGGCAGCATTTAAGCGAGTGTGACATCAAGGAATCATAGTAAAATTGAAGTTAATGAGAACCAGGCGAAAACACTCCACTGGCTGGAGTCATACCTAGCACAAAGGAAGATGTTTGTGGTTGTTGGAGACCAATCAGCTCAGCCCCAGGACATCGCTGCAGGAGTTCCTCGGGGCAGTGTCCTATGCCGAACTATCTCCAGCTGCTTCATCAATGACCTTCCCTCCATCATAAGGTCAGATGTGGGAATGTTCACCGATAACTGCACAGTGTTCAATTCCATTCGCAACTCCTCAGATAATGGAGTAGTCCATGCCCGCATGCAGCATGACCTGGACGACATTCAGGCTTGGGCTGATAAGTGGTAACATTCGTGCCACATAAGTGCCAGGCAATGACTATCTCCAACAAGCGAGAGTCTAACCACCGCCCCTTGACTTTTAATGAAATTGCCATCACCGAGTCCTCCAACATCAATATCCTGGGGGTTACCACTGACCAGAAACTTTACTGGACCAATCACATAAATACTGTGGTTACAAGATCAGGTCAGGGGCTGGGTATTTTGCAGCGAGTGTCTCACCTCCCAACTCCCCAAAGTCTTTCCACCATCAACAAGGCTCAAATCAGGAATATGATTTGAATGTGATGGCTCTAACAACATTCAAGAAGCTCGACACCATCCAGGACAAAGCAGCTCTGTTGATTGGCACCCCATCCACCACCTTAAACATTCACTCCCTTCACCACCAACGTATCGTGGCTGCAGTGTGTACCATCTACAAGATGCACTGCAGCAATTTGCCAAGGCTTCTTCGACAGCACTTCCCAAACACACGACCTCTACCACCTAGAAGGACAAGTGCAGCAGGCGCATGTGAACGTGACCACCTCCAAGTTCCCTTCCAATTTACACACCATCCTGATTTGGACTATATCGCCCTTGCTTCATAATTGCTGGGTCAAAATCCAAAAACTCCCTCCCTAACGACAACATGGGAGTATCTTCACCACACGGACTGCAGTGGTTCAAGAAGGTGGCGAACCACAACCTTCTGAAGGGCAATTAGTGATGGGCAATAAATGCTCGCCTTGGCAGCATTGCCCACATCCCATGAACAATTTTTTTTTTAATTCCTGATTGTGCCCGAAGCGGAAACTTACCCTTAATTAAACAAGTGAATTAGACCAGTTTGCTTTGAGTAGAACTTAGAAAATGAAATCCTTCCATGTGTAATAGTAAAATGCATTTTGATTTCAGTTTTATGGGTGTAGAAAAGTTAGAACTTAGAAAATTTAGTTACGGAATTTTGTTTGGTGACACCGTGGCAAACAAGAGCCTTTGTGCTCATCTGAGCACTTCGCAACTTGAGAACAAGTGTGTAAAACATAGCTCACGCTCTATTGAATACCTATATACTGTACTGAGAAAGAGCAACGTCAGAGCACACCAACAGCAAAGTCATGTGTTATGCTTAGTAAAGTATGCTTTGCCCTGTGTATATGTGATGCCCATGAAGTCACTTACCTGTATGACACCTTTGAAAGGCACAATATGATAGACGTGTACCAGATGCAGGACTTACTGCTAGTTATACTGCTAGTGTCGGACTAATAATGATTGTAGGGTATACTCTTTTTATACAAGGCATTGTTACTCTTCAGAAGTATTTTACACGTATTCATTACATTGAAATTCTATAAAGATCAAGTTGAGCCTGGGTTGAATGCAATATTAAAATCATTACATTAGCCCAGCATTTGCCAATACTCCACCTTGAAAACAGCACCCCACATGTACCAGTGTAGAAAATGCTGTCCAAATGTCTGGGGTAATGGTAAGAGAAGTTGTACTCAGGTTAAATCCATTCTAGAATGTTAAGAAAGTTTCAGACAACAAAGCACGAAAAAGCGTATTGCAAATGAAATTTTCGCTGAGGTTAATAGAAATGAGTAATGATTTTAATTGTAGCTTTAATGATAGTGGCAGTAAGAGATTTCAAAACCAAAAAGAGGTCAATTCACAAATCACACATTATATGTATAGTCCCTCCTCATTATGTTCAGTAATGTTTGGTTACTGGGGCCACAATTTTCCCACCAACAGTAGCTTAATGTGGTGTTGCCATTGTTGGCATTTATAGTTTATGCTTGGCCAGTAGTAATAAATCTGTGATCCTGGCAGAAATATAATTTTCTGGCTTGACAGCAAACTACCAACAGGGCTTAGAGAAGGGAAACTATCACCAGGGGGAAGGGGCCAGCCAGTTGACCAAGGGGAAAGGTCAGTCCTCATGCAGAGTTTTCCTTCTCTTGTGACAGTGTTACCAACAGTGGAAGCCAGGCCGGTCCGATTGTTCCTGTAACAGCAGATAAATCCTGCTTCTGGATTACCACACCTATAATTAGAGCCCTTTCTGCACCAAAGGATCATGTCCTACATACCAGTAGAAACCAAGAATTTGATTTAATTTGCTTCTTTCTTTAAAGGTGGAAATATAATTCTTGGGTTCATGACCAGTGGTAAATTTACTATCTACCCCGTAGAGAATCAAAGTATAGAGACTTATGTCTACATTTGAAAAGTTCACCTAATCACTACAATTCTGTTCAAAAATATATGCCACTTCACACCCACCTCCTCCCAAGAATACTTTCCTGTGGAAAGTATTGACCAGCTTTTACTGCACATAAAATTGCACAGCAACTCTAAGAACTCTCCTAGTCATTTGAATTATGTACCCAGTGTATATCCTGCTTGTAAAATCACTGATTAATTTACAAGAATAGATACTTCCTCATATCAGATGTTTAAGAGGCAAGCAACACACATCTGGCCCAGCTCAGTTGGTACTCTACAACTGCTCAATTCTCTTCCATGTGCCTTTTTCTACATAGGCGTTCCAACCGTGACAATTTAAGCATATTTTTATTCACTGAATTGGCATAACCTATTCCACAACCATGCACGCCTGCATGCCACCCTTGTGTTTAGTCGATCATATTGTAACGTGCACCACAGAAACTCATGTATTTCCTTGCGTAACAACATTAACAATTGTTTTGTGTAAACTTGCATATGCTAATAATTTTCCACTTTTTAATCCCTCTTGGAGCTGTGCGTTTTATTTTCATCCACAGAGTGACAATACCATGGCATCATCTTTATTAATATATAAATGTAATCTTGCTGATGAGTGTTTATTTCTTCTGCATTCACAAATACAGAGAGCTGTGTGGCTGAGCTCGTTCCCTACTCTGCCCTCTGTAGCTGATTACAGAACTTGCACCATCTGTTCCCTGTTGTAGGTTGTTAAGTATAAAGTGCAGCCAATACAAATAGCTCTGCTTGATGTTTGTTTGCATAAATTGTTCTGAAAGCTTCATGAAGAGTTTAAGGGTTTGCTAGCAAGAGCAGCATACAATGAGGAAATCTATAAAGTTGGCAACTACAGAGAACATAACAATTTACAATGGTATTTGCAAGCATCCACATGCACATCTATGAAAGGTGAACCAGAGCAAAGTAAAAAGAGAAGAGATGTAAATGTCTGAAACCAAATAATAAATATAAAACTGTAATATAAACAGCCAATTGTACCTCATCATTTTTTCACAGTAATAATTCTTGTTTGAAATGACTTGACCTGCCTCCTTTCATCTTCAGGTAAATCAGCTCCAGTTGTGAGCCTACCCAAGAGCTTATGTAGATTTACAAAGAGAGTTAAAGCTCTACATTACATTGGCAGTTGGGGCATTTATACTGATGACAGTTAAATTGTTGAGCCCTCTGTAACTTATTTAGTGCACAGACACTATGGGTCCTCTGACGACCTACTGCAAATGCAAACCATATGTGCCTAAATATATCCTTTGTACATATTACTTCATTTAAAACACTTCTGTTAACTCTCAACTCAAACCTTCTGTTTGTCATGTCATACTACACTAATTATTTTTTATAGCTTTATTTTAATTAAATGTTAGAATTTTTCCACCATCATATAGCTAATGGTGTGTGCATGCATCTATCTGCTATAAGATCATTTTTAGTTCATAGAGGAAATACTACGCATAAAGCAATGTTCGTTGTGAGTCTCTGATTTTTGTCTTCCTCTCCCTATAAGCAAAGAAGTTATACAATATAAATGTATCTAATTGTCTCCATGTTTCAGTTTCTTGTTTTAAAAAAAATCGCAACTGTGATTGTCAGACTTTCTATTTTGCTGAATTTTTGTTACAGTGGAAATGTATGTTTTTCAATAACCATCCCAATTTTGTTTAAAAGCATTGACGGTAGGAGCTGCCAAGTAGACAGGGCCCAATACGATGCATCACTGTCTTAAAACCTCCATAAGTAGTGAAGCATTTCATGTGCCACCTAATACCAACATACGCTACACAAGAGACAGACTGCCTCCACATGTTGTATGTTTTTTGGGGAATGTGGTTTTTATTTCCACAATGAAAGCTGACTGTACAATTCATAAGTAACAAAACCATGAGTGAATGATGGTCATCCACATGAGTCAAAATGAAAACCATATTACATGAGTTATTCCCATTCTATTTATAATAAATGCAGTGGGGGTTTTTTTTGGTAGTAGCAAGAAGCTATTGGGAGATTCCACCCCAAGTTTTTAGGTCAGAAAGAGACAAATATGTTGGGTGATGTTTCTGATCCCGAGAGCATTGTAACCTATACTTTGTGATTAGAGTTAGCTAACGCCAGCGATCATTTTTCTTTCGATGGTAAAATTTGGTGTGACCTGATACAGAAGTAAAAATGTCCAGTGGAGATGCCAGAAGAGTGTGGAGAATCGCCTCAATGGGAGAGATTCGGACACAAATATGAACCTTACTCCATTTAGCTGTCAATACAAGGAGCTGTTTAAAGCAGTTTTCTTTTCTCCTCCTCTCCCTCTGGGTTAAAGTGGTGTTGAAGCCCCTTCCTTCCTTCTATTCCTGGGCTGGTCACAGGGCTCTCCAGGCAGGAGCTCAAGTTGCTTGCTGCTTCTCTCTCTGCAGCTCAGCTCCTACTGTGCAGGACACGCCTCCACAGCTCCACAATTGGTCCTTGTGCTTGAAACTCTTTTAGAGTCTACCTGTGAAAACATAAAACAATAACGGTGCCACCCAACCTGGGTGACACTCCAGACATTTACAAGGCCCTTTTTTTCCCCCCTTTTTTTTTTTTTTTTTTTGTGTTTTTCTTTTTTGGTTTTTTTTTTGGGCACTAAATTCACAATTTTCCCCAGTGCCCCCTATAAAAGGGAAGGGGGACACTAAAAGCACCGGCAATTAAAACAAATTAAACTTTAAAACGTAAAATCAAATTAAAATTTGGTTGCCGGGCGTGATGATGCACTCCAGTCCCTCCGGTGCCCACCTCTCGCGGAAGGCCGCGAGCGTACCGGTGGACACCGCGTGCTCCATCTCCAAGGACACCCTGGATCGGATGTAAGAGCGGAAGAGAGGCAGGCAGTCAGGTTGAACGACCCCCTCGACCGCCCGCTGCCTGGACCGGCTGATGGCACCCTTGGCCGTGCCCAGGAGCAGTCCTACGAGGAGGCCCTCGGACCTACCCGCTCCCCTCCGCACAGGGTGCCCAAAGATCAGGAGAGTGGTGTTTAAAGCAGTTTACTTGGTGCCTTAACTGTCAGCTGATTTGAGGCAGTAATAAGTAATTAATTGGTTATAAAAGAGTTGTGATTAGCTGTTCTATGCCAGTTTTTCCTGTGGCAGTTGGATTATTGTATAAATTAAGACAGTATTAGGTGGAAGAGGCCAGATAAACATGGAAATTAGCGTCAACACGCATTCAGCCTTGCTGTTCTAATGGACAGACTTTTTCCTCCTAAAATTAGTACGTGTGAAATGAGAAAGTTATTTGAGTCTTCTGAGAGTTTGATGCCAATGTGAGCTTAAGCTAATACTAACTATATTTCAAAATTTAGACAAAAAGGTTAGGCTGTGTAGTGCAACCTTGTGATGTGAGTGGATTAACATTGCCAACCTTCCCAGATTGTCCAAGAGTTTCCCAGAATGAAACATCATGGGCATGTAACAGTTTCCCACCTTGCCGGTCAGCGCTCAGTGTGTGTTCAAGACATGTTCCCTCCTCTCCCTTCTCAAACAATGAGGCGCAGCTGCATCTGAGTACTAAACTCCTCTAATAAAGATAGGGTGTATTCTGCTGCCATGAGCAATCTGGGTAGGGCACAGATTCATTAAAAGGGGAACGTGCTCAGTGAAAAGTTTTTCATGATCGTTTAACACTAGGGAATGGACAGAAATGGCTCCGAAAGAAAGATTGTGGCTGCAGTGATAATATATATATTTTTTAAAACAATCTGTGGCCTTGATCACTATTGCAGTATGTTAAATATAACTGAAAACTTGGAGTTATAATTATGAACTGAAATCCAGGCCTGTGATTCTGGGCAAAACTAACTAGGCCTCATTTTATTTTGTGTGTATTGCTGACTTGATAGGCTGATTGTGGGGAAGCATTGATTGACATGAATTGTTGATCAATAGGGAGCGTGTAAAGGGGCCTAGATTGGTTGGCAACCAAAAACTAGTAGGATGCCACAGGGATTAGTTCTGGGACCCCAACTATTTACAATCTATATTAATGACTTGGAAGAAGGGACTGAGTGTAATGTAGCCAAGTTTGCTGACGATACAAAGATGGGAGGAAAAGCAATGTGTGAGGAGGACACAAAAAATCTGCAAAAGGACATAGACAGGTTAAGTGAGTGGGCAAAAATTTGGCAGATGGAGTATAATGTCGGAAAGTGCGATGTCGTGCACTTTGGCAGAAAAAAAATCAAAGAGCAAGTTATTATTTAAATGGAGAAAGATTGCAAAGTACCGCAATACAGCGGGACCTGGAGGTACTTGTGCATGAAACATAAAAGGATAGTATGTAGGTACAGCAAGTGATCATGAAGGCTAATGGTATCTTGGCCTTTATTGCAAAGGGGATGGAGTATAAAAGCAGGGAAATCTTGCTACAGCTATATAAGGTATTGGTGAGGCCACACCTGGAATACTGTGTGCAGTTTTGGTTTCCATATTTACGAAAGGATATATTTGCTTAGGAGGCAGTTCAGAGAAGGTTCACTAGGTTGATTCCGGGGATGAGGGTTTGGGCCTCTACTCATTGGAATTCAGAAGAATGAGAGGTGATCTTATCGAAACACATAAGATTATGAAGGGGCTTGACAAGGTGGATGCAGAGAGGATGTTTCCACTGATGGGGGAGACTAGAACTAGAGGGCATGATTTTAGAATAAGGGGCCGCCCATTTAAAACAGAGATGAGGAGAAATTTCTTCACTCAGAGGGTTGTAAATCTGTGGAATTCGCTGCCTCAGAGAGCTGTGGAAGCTGGGACACTGAATAAATTTAAGACAGAAATAGACAGTTTCTTAAACGATAAGAGGATAAGGAGTTATGGGGAGCGGGCGGAGAAGTGGAGCTGAGTCCATGATCAGATCAGCCATGATCTTATTGAATGGTGGAGCCGGCTCGAGGGGTCATATGGCCTACTCCTGTTCCTATTTCTTATGTTCTTATGTTTATATGACCTGAGTGATGGTTTTGCCAACAGTCCCGACGCGGTTATGGACTTCACATAGCGAGTAATGGGATTGGCAATAGCAGTGTCTCTTATTGGCTTAAGATCTGGAAGATGGGTCAAAGCTGTGGGGTTTATTCATTTTTATGTCACACCATCAATCATTGTATGTGATCAAATGTCTTGTGATCAAACTTACAAGAATGTGTCCATCATCATCATAGGCAGTCCGTCGGAATCGAGGAAGATTTGCTTCCGCTCTTAGGTAGCTGAACAGTCCAATATGAGAACCACAGTCCCTGTCACAGGTGGGACAGACAGTAATTGAGGAAAAGGGTGGGTGGGACAGGTTTCCTGCACGCTCTTTCTGCTGCCTGCGCTTGATTTCTGCATGCTCTCGGCGATGAGACTCGAGGTGCTCTGCGCCCTCCCGGATGCACTTCCTCCACTTAGGGTGATCTTTGGCCAGAGACTCAATGGGGATGTTGCACTTTATCAGGGAGGCTTTGAGGGTGTCCTAGTAACATTTTCTCTGCCCACCTTTGGCTCATTTGCCGTGAAGGAGTTCCAAGTAGAGCACTTGCTTTGGGAGTCTCGTGTCTGGCATGCGGACAATGTGGCCTGCCCAGCGGAGCTGATCAAGTGTGGTCAGTGCTTCAACGCTGGGGATGTTGGCCTGGTCGAGGACGCTAATGTTGGTGTGTCCTCCCTGGGGATTTGTAGGATCTTGCAGAGACAACGTTGGTTGGTGGTATTTTTCTAACGACCTGAGGTGTCTACTGTACATGGTCCATGTCTCTGAGCCATACAGGAGGGCGAGTCTTACTACAGCCCTGTAGACCATGAGCTTGGTGGCAGTTTTGAGGGCCTGCTCTTCAAACACTCTTTTCCTCAGGCTGCGCTGGCGCACTGGAGGCAATGTTGAATCTCGTCGTCAGTGACTGCTCTTGTTGATAAGAAGCTCCTGAGATATGGGAAATGGTCCACATTGGCCAGGGCTGCGCCGTGGATCTTGATGACTGGGGGGCAGTGCTGTGTGGCGAGGACATATGATGGCAACTCTAAGTGAGATATGTGGGCCATCATGGATCCAGTGTATCTGAGACAGCATATTTGCACTAAGCGTCAGGAAATTGGACCCCTCAAACAAAGGACCTCTGAGCTGAAGCACCAATTGGCGACATTCTGCAACAATAACGGGTGTGAGCAGTTTCTGGTTCATACTCTCCAGAAAGTGGTCACCCAAGAGGCAGTGGTAAACAGTTCGGGACACAGGAATATTGCAGAAAGAGAAAAGTGGATGACCATCTGCAAGGGCAGAAGAGGGGCACAACCTTTGAGTTCCTAATACTGTCCAATAAATACATAATGTTGGACCAAGTATGAGGTCGACAGTGAGGGTGTGTCTCGAGCAACATTGTGGTATTGTGGAGCAAGGGACTATACAAGGGGGTAAGAGGCAGGTAGACTACAAGAATAGCAAAGTGGGATTAGTGGGGGCTTCCATAACCAGGGCTATGAATAACCTTGGAATTATTCCAGATTCCAGCACATGCAGTATTTTGCTTTTGTTTCTGTGAATGACCTTGTTTGCAGTTGTGGCCAGAAGTGCCAAATGGTATGTTGCCTCCCCGATGCCAAGGTGAAGGACATCATGGGATGAGTGGGAAAAAAAGAAGGGAGAGCAGCCAAATGTCATGGTGTATGTTGGAAACAATGGGGTGGATTTTCCTGGGTCCCACCTGCATGGTGCGGCAGGTCCCGGGAAACAGCAGGAAGCCAGAAGGTCAGCCTGATTGATAGGCTGGCTTCTATCCGTGCAGGGAATGTGGAGAAGGAGGCTGCAGTAACAGGTAAGTGCTGGGCCTAGGATGGAATGGCGGGAGGTTTCCGATCCCCGACCATGGGGAGTGTCAGGCTGAAGGTGGAGGAGCTTGATGGGCATGGAGGAAACACTCCTGCTCCTCCCAGCCTACAAGCATTGCTCCTCCGGGTAAGTGCTGGGCCCAGGATGCTGGGGGGCGAGGTCCAATCCTGGGGAGGGGGTGTCCGATTCCGGGTGGGGGCGTGTTCCAAGCCCAGTGGTTCCAATCCCTAATATACAGAGTTACAATCCCCTGCATGGGTCTGATCACCGACGCCGGGGTCGACTCTTGATCCCCGGGTGGGGGGAGCGCTGTTCCAGGTCCAGGGGGAATGGGGGGGCGGGGTCGGTCTACTACCTGACCCCAGTGGTTGCGGGTCAATGGTGGGTGAGTTTGTGGGGGGGGGGGTGGCCGGGAGGAAGTACTGCTGCTCCTCCTGGCCCACAAACAATGCTCTCCGAGGCTGAGGCTTCCTCATTGCAGCTACCGAGAATCCCGAGCCCCGGGGATCCCTGGCCGTCTGCAGTAAAGCCTGCACAGCAGGTTAAGGTAGAGGCTTCAGGTCTCATTATTGTATGAAAATTGTCAACCTGCCACCTGGCAGCCCATACACACGTCCCATCTGAGTGAAAGGTGAAAGTGGGCGGATTAGATCAGGGATCACATTTCTTCAACTTTCACTTCCCCCACGCCTCCAACCACCCACTCTTGCTTCAGAAAATTGCGGCCAATGGTATAGATGCAGGACTTGCAGCAGTAGCTAAAGGAATTAGGTGCCAGACTGGTTAAAAAAAAATAGTGGGGGTAGTAATCTTTGGATTGTTTCTTGTGCTAGGAAGATTCAGAAGAAAGATTAAGAAGGTCAATGTGTGGCTGCAGAGTGGAAGAGTTCTTGGGGCGCTGGTGTGAGATCTAAAACAAGGAAAGGATATACTAAAGGAAGGGCGTCCTCTGAACTGAAATGGTGCAAATGGCCTTCTGTAGAGAGTAAATAGAGCAGTGGATGAATATTTTAACCTCGTATAATGGGTGGGGGATAAGGAAAGTCTACCTTTTCAGACTAGAGAAGGAGAGCAAAAAAACTACTTTCAGTTATACACCGGCTTTCACTTCACAGAAGCGTAATCAGACACTGAGGGTGTCGAGCCACAGGAGTGAATAAAAGCTTAGTCAAAGATGTGGTTTTAAAGAGAGTCTTAAAGGAAGACAGCGAGGTGGAGAGGTTCAAGGAGGGAATTCCAGAGCATAGGGTCCAGATGGCTGAAGACAGGGCTGGTCATGGGGATGAAGAGGGGGGATACACAAGAGTTAAGGTTTCAGGAAGACAGAGACAGATGGAGCAGACAGATGACAGATAAAATGTAAAGTCTCTAAGTACAAGGTAAATGAGGTCATACATTTTAGGAGAAGACAATAAGGAACTGGAGTATACACCAATGGAAAGACACTAAAAGGTATGGACAAACAGAGAGATCCAGAATTGTAAAAACGTAATTTTCTGAAAGTGTGAATATGGGAGTACATAAAGCCATAAAAAGGCCAAATAGATTCTGGGTTTATAAATAGGGGTATAGAGTGCAAGAAAAAAAAAAAAATCCAATTATACAGAATTTTGGTTCGGCCAAAGTTATAGAGTGCTGTGTGCAGCATTGCAGGCCCCATTATAGAATGGACTAAGAGTGTACAGCATAGATTCTCCAGAATAGTGCCAGCTATAGTTGAGATGAAACCCTTGGAGCAGAGAGGGATAAAAGGAGATTTGATTGAGGGGTTTAAACTTGTGGAGAGTTTTGATAGCGGGCATGGGGGAAAATGATTACTTCTTGTTAGTGAAGGATCATCAATTTAAAATGAACACTGAGAGCGAGGAAAGATGTTAGACGAAATTTGTTTACAAAGAGGGTTATTGGAACATGGAATACTTTGCCTCAACCATTCCCTGTGCAGAGACCACTGCATTTTTAATGCAAATTTGATAAATATTTGAAGCACAGGCAGATACAGGGTTATGAGGTTAGAACAAAGCAGTGGGATTAATTTTGGGGTTGCTATAGCTTAATATCATTGGAAAACTATTAAACCACTCATCAGCATAGCCTAGAAAAGACATCCAGGAGAAGAAGGAGCAGGCAATATCCTCCCTACAGAACGTATTGGGCTAAGCTTTTACTCAAAGCTCGTGCCGAATTTCGAATACTAAGCATATTCTGTCAGACTTGTGTGAGGGAATGTAAGGTGAATTACAATCTTGATCTGTAATTGTTACTGCATTACCAGTAAGAATGAAGGTGATGGGCTCTTACTATGCAGGAATCATTTCAGTCAGGAGCTTCTAGATGCTCTACTCAAGGACATTGTCATTATATACAATTTACTAGAGTTGAATAACTGCACAGAGAACTCATTTTTTTAATAACCATTGCCAAGTGTTCTAAGTAAAAATAGCTGTCAACAAAGTGGGCCTTACCACAGTTCTATTGCATATCTAAACAGGAAACATTTTCCTTCTTTGAATTTCCATGTGTTGTGCAAGCCTAATTGTAATCACATATGTGTTAGTGAATACCCTGGCTCTCCCAGGACTCTCTCATCTGTTTCAAACATTCAGGAGAGAATGAAAGAGTTTAGGGTTGGCTTAGCAGCTTAGCTCTTGGCCTACCAGCTACAGATGTAATCAAGCACAAGTAATTGGTTAAATAACAATTGATTATACCTTTACCTTGAAAAGGATGCTCTTCTGATGTTGGATCTCAGCAAAACCATGAAGGTTTGTAAAATATTTGCAGAATGCTATATCTTGTACACTATTTACAGGAATACCGTGCACCTTGGAAGACAATGAGCTGTCAACCCATTTATACAAATTAAGAATTTACTCCATCCCGAGCACTGAGCAACAATTTAATACCAATTTCTCTGGTTTTAAAAAGTTGCGAAAGCTGTCAATCAATATTTGTATGATTCAGTACATAGGAAACTATTATAATCATGTTGGGAACCCCTACATATATTAAGGTGCAGCAATGAAATGTGTGCACAAGAAAAATATTTTAATATTTCTGCTTATTATCTCCTACTATTGTCATTGAAAGCTGCTTGTGGAGCTGCAGGTGAAGGAGTCAGAACTCAGGAACCTGCATAGTGTCTGCTAAAGAATTTTGATAGTTTAACTACAAAAGTCTTGGAACAGATTTGACATTGCCTTCAGTTTGGCTTTTTGACCTCGGGAGATATTGTGAGCATTATCCATGAGCTGGGGGAAATGGGATGTCTAATGTTGATAACTTCAGAGAGTCAGATGAACATTTAGCCCCAAACTAGTTTGTATTGTGGTGTGCAGTTACTGTCAGTTGTTATCCATTTGAGTAAAACCAGTCCATGTAACATCCCACATTTCAAACATATTGGTATAAAGAGTGACAGTGGAGATCAGTTTCTCCATGCTATCATAGTTTGCAAGGTGACTTGCATGTCTACTGTAAATGAGTGCACATCTCCATTGTCAACACGGCATACTGAGGGTCTGCCATATTTGTCTTCATTCAACGCACATTTCTAAAATGCCTATATTCTCTGCCTCCTGTGGCTTTGAGTTCTGCAGGGAAATTTTGATTTATATCTGATGTAGTTTGTGTTTCTATTTCAAGGTAGAGCAGACAGTGATGCCACACTTCTCCCTGGAAGCTTGTGGGACTGAACCCTTTCTTGTGGTGTAGTTATACACACAGTCTGTGAGGTGTTCCCAAGTAGCAGTGTATTCTGTGTCAGATTGTTCCTGTGACCTCCTTGATTGCAGCCAGTTGCTTGAGTCCATCTAGAAGGGCCAGGCTCATTTGGAAATAAAAATATAAAATGTTGCATCTGTGCAATAGATTGATCCATTATATGAAAGAGAAAGGTGTTAACACTTTGGGTTTGAATGTTATTCAGAACTTACTTGAGCTAGGATGTGAAATGGCTGTGTACAGTTCAAAACCTTCCACCATGGGAAAATGTTGGAGTCCATTATTAAAGAAACAGTAGCAAGACATTTGGAGAAGCAAAATTCGGTCAGGCAGAGTCAGCATGGATTTATGAAAGGCAAGTCATATTTGACAAATTTGCTGGAATTCTTTTGAGGATGTAACAAACAGGGTGGATAAAGGGGAACCAGTGGATGTGGTGTATTTGGACTTCCAGAAGGCATTTGACAAGGTGCCATATAAAAGGTTACTGCACAAGATAAAAGTTCACGGGGTTGGAGGTAATATCTTAGCATGGATAGAGGATTGGCTAATGAACAGAAAACAGAGAGTCGGGATAAATGGTTCATTCTCGGGTTGGCAATCAGTAACCAGTGGATCAGTGCTGGGACCCCAACTATTTACAATCTATATTAACGATTTGGAAGAAGGGACCGAGTGTAACGTAGCCAAGTTTGCTGACGATACAAAGATGGGAGGAAAAGCAACATGTGATGAGGACACAAAAAATCTGCACAAGGACATAGACAGGCTAAGTGACTGGGCAAAAATTTGGCAGATGGAGTATAATGTTGGAAAGTGTGAGGTCATGCACTTTGGCAGAAAAAATCAAAGAGCAAGTTATTATTTAAATGGAGAAAGATTGCAAAGTGCTTCAGTACAGCGGGAACTGAGGGTAACTGTGCATGAAACGCAAAAGGTTAGTATGCAGGTACAGTAAGTGATCAGGAAGGCCAATTAAATCTTGGCCTTTATTGCAAAGGGGATGGATATAAAAGCAGGGAAGTCTTGCCACAGTTGTACAGGGTATTAGTGACATCACATCTGGAATACTGCATGCAGTTTTGGTTTCCATATTTACGAAAGGATATACGTGCTTTGGAGGCAGTTCAGAGGTTCACTCGGTTGATTCCGGAGATGGTGGGGTTGACCTATGAGGAAAGGTTGAATAGGTTGGGCCTCTACTCATTGGAATTCAGAAGAATGAGAGGTGATCTTATCGAAACGTATAAGATTATGAGGGGGCTTGACAAGATGGATGCAGAGAGGATGTTTCCACTGATAGCGGAGACTAGAACTAGAGGGCATGATCTTACAATAAGGGGCCGCCCATTTAAAATTTCTTCTCTCAGAGAGTTGTGAATCTGTGGAATTCGCTGCCTCAGAGAGCTGTGGAAGCTGGGACATTGAATAAATTTAAGACAGAAATAGACAGTTTCTTAAACGATAATGGAATAAAGGTTATGGAGAGCGGGCAGGAAAGTGGAGCTGAGTCCATGATCAGATCAGCCATGATTGTGTTGAATGGCAGAACAGGCTCGAAGGGCCGTATGGCCTACTCCTGCTCCTATTTCTTATGTTCTTATGTTCTTATGTTCTTTTGTTCTTATAAAATTTACTTATGGTTTTTGTCATACAGATTTTGCATGAATTTTTCCAGCCTCCTATCTCATCCTCTACAAAATATCATTTCTTACAATCTTCTTTTCTCAACTTGACCAACTGGATTGCTGTTACATAAGACTTTATATCCATTTACACAGCCACCATTTAAAAATGCCTGACAAGGAGAACTAACATGTCACAATTAGTAACTCACCAAGGCTTCTTCAGCAGCACCTCCCAAACCTGTGACCTCTACCACCTAGAAGAACAATGGCAGCAGGTACATGGGAACACCATCACCTGCCAGTTCCCCTCCAAGTTACACGTCATCCTGACTTGGAAATAAATCGCCGTTCCTTCATCGTCGTTGGGTCAAAATCCTGGACCTCCCTCCCTAACAGCACTGTGAGAGTACTTTCACTACAAGGACTGCAGCAGTTCAAGAAGGTGGCTCACCACCATCTTCTCAAGGGCAATTAGGGATGGGCAATAAGTTCTGGCCTTGTCAGAGATGCCCACTTCCCAAAATGAATGAAAACAAATTCCTGCAATGAGCAAGGGAGGGTGGGAGACTTGGAAAATGGGTATCTTGCAAAACATTAAATTTTTTTTTACTGAGTTAATTCACAAATTTGCACATTGGGGGAGAAATTGGTCTTCATTGCACTCATTTTCTGGGCGAACAACGGGTGCAAAAGTACCAATTTCTGGGGGCAATATCCCATGCCCCAGAAAGATGTCTGACCCCATATAGGGTTGGGTGACTTTTTTTCAGGCATCGTTGACGGCAGGCCTGGTCCACTCAAGAATCTTTGCTAACAAAAACGTGAGTACATTTGCTTTTCAAAGTTTGATGTGGAGATGGGAGGAGTAGGCATGCTCCTCTTGGTTTCACAACACGCCCGTGGTCTGCTGCCAGCACCGCAATCGGCCCCTCTACTCATGTCCTCCCCCTATCTTGTTGTCCTCCACCCCACTCCCCGGGACTCACCGAAGGGCAACTGGTGAAAAATGGACATCAAAATATGCCAAAGATCAATGTCATCTAGGACAGGCCCATGAAGTAGCTATTTTTGAATAGATGCAAGTGTAATAGTGGACCTGGATAACCCTTATCCATAGTTTAATCAATATTTTAGTAGTAAATCTTTGTCACAGAAATTTTAATTTTCTTTGTTCTGAAATCTAGTCTTTTGCTTTCCATGCACAATGTATATGTACTGGCATGGGAAGATAACTACTGACCTTTGATATTAAAATCAATATAAATTCTAGCAGCATTTTTATTAGATATTTTAAAGTCATCCTGTGTCTTACTTTTAATAGGAATGCATATTAAGTATAAGCGCTCCTGTTTTATTGCTATTGTATTTCTGCACTAGATTGACAGTTTTAACAGGAAAATAATTTGTGATTGCACTTTCCAGTCTGCTTTGAACCATTTACTCATTGAGCTATTTGGATCAAAAATTACTCTCTGGTCAGGAGAACAGATGAGTGGTCAATTATTGGCGAGACTTCAGCCTACCTATTAGAAGCCACTAGGCCCCAAATGCCCTTTGGTTCTTTGACATCCTTCATCATGGCTTTAATCTATATATTACATTGCTTATTTTTCCTACATTACAACAGTGACTACACTTAAAAAGTACTTCATTGGCTGCAAAGTGCTTTGGGACATAAAAGGTGCTATATAAATGCGAGTCTTTCTATTTATTGTATTTTTAGTAACATTCATTTCCAACGTTACAAACAGATTCACCAGATACCAAAAACATTTCCTCAGCCTGCAAAGAACTTTATTATTTTTTTCATTAGCGATTGAAACGTGTTCAATAAAGATCAGCTGACATCAGCAATCACAATACTCCATATTTTGTTAGATATGTGATAATACTTTTAACAGGTTATAGTTTTGTTTTTATCTTAGGTTGCTGTTACACTAGCGATAAGAGTATCTGTATAGTGCACTATGCAGTCACCAAAAGTGAGTAAAAGACCAGCTGAACCTTGCCACGATGAGCTTAGTGACCAAGGATCTTTGCCTATAGATGGTTCGATGTAGGTGCTGCTCCCCAGCTAGTTGATTTTTAATATTGGGAAGAACCAGGCTCAATATCACTCCCCTCATTTAACCTGGAGTAACAGTACAGCCAATGCAGAGTCCAAGTGGTGTAAGACTACCTACTAAAGCTGGTATCACACCTCTTGACTTCAGTACCCGCAGGAGTTAGATCAGGATCTGACACTTGAGTTCCATTGCTGCTTTTGTTCAGACGCACATCTGAAACCGCTTCGCGAGAATGCAAAAGTGATAGTATAATGGAAGACTTGATATATTATGCTGAGCTGCAAAAGACCTGAGGACCTTAAGTGGTTTCCTCCTTACAAAAAGTACTTTGTAATTTATTTTATTTACAAAATTAATTTAATATTTTCTGAAATGCCCAGTTGCATGGTGGCAAGAAAATTAATAATGAGGCGTTTGGAACAGGCTTATGCTTTATCAACTTTCATTAACTCAGAATTGCTCTTGAACAAACAAGATTTTCATAAGTGCACCATGCGGAGGTGTCTCAATCACACGTGCAATTCTGCTCAATATAAAAAAACGTCTCTAATACCAGTGCTGAGCTGCACCAAAATACCAGCTGTTCCTAAAAGAGCATTTTATTGTTCCTATCCTGATTTTTTTTGTTATTTTGTTGTTGGTCAAGGCACACCATGTTGCTGTTTAAAACTTAAGAGGTCCCCACATCATTCTGTTTGCTCATTTCAGGCTTTTATGCATAATTTGGAATAGACTTATCTGTTTAGAGAAGTTAAATTGCATTACTTGATCACTGTCTATGTATCAACACTGTTTGCTATTGCCTATTTTCTTAATTAGGAGCATGAAAATATAGAAGGAGAGGTCTTTAACCACAAGTCTGCTATTTACTACTTTTAGCTGGATTTTGTATATGTATGCTGTAAAATGTCCAATAATTTTGTTGGTATTGCTTTGTAACAATGTCTATTTTCTTTTGGGATTACACACAATGAACACAACCCACAGCTAAAAGGACTTCTGCTATTCTACACAACCTGAAGGGATCATCATCATAAGCAGTCCCTCGAAATCAAGGAGGACTTGCTTCCACTCTAAAAATGAGTTCTCAGGTGATATATTTTCAGCACTCACAGAAACACACACAGCCTTAAGATGGCAGAACATACCAGAACTCACCAGTCAGGTGACCTGTGTCACAGGAGTCCACAGGTGGAGCTATATATGTTAGATTTATCCCTCCTTAATGAAGAAGTAATTATAACAAAATAATCATCATACATAACTTGCATGGTTATACATAACAAAAGATATGGACTTATTTTGCCATATTTACAAATCAAGCTAAACCACTTGTTTTCTGTTTCGAAGAGGATACCTTTGCTCTCGAACAGAACCTTCCAAACATGTTGTTGAATTTAAACTAATTCGAGGCTGATCCTGAGGAAAGTTTTCCTCCAAAGGATGCCCTTGATTTCTATTTGAACTCTCTCAAACTTCAAACTCTATCTCTATCAAAGTAACTACGTGCAAAACTCTTGGTCAAGCACATTCCCAGGTGCTGGTCATGGAGGTCTAATACTTTGGACCTGAATTTATTTGGTATAACCACTCTTGCACCCAACATGATACAATCTTTCTTGACTGATAATTCATTCCTACGAATGAAGAATGGATGAATATCTTTGTCTATTACCTGGTTTGGCCAGCCATTTGCAATATAATCATACACTTTTGACATAACTGGGTCACGTTTGGTTGCTCTACCAATCTCTTCAGCTGTCACTGGCAGTTCACCAATGTATGAAAAATAGAACACTTCTTCCCTATCGGGTGTAACTTGTGATGGGGAAGGCAATCTAGCATCAGCACCAGTTGCCACTAATTTGGCAATCTCACACAGTGAGACAACAGGAGTGGCTCTTGGGAGAAATGCAAAGATTCACACTCGTGCAGTAAGGGAATGCTCTTCTCAAGTTAAGGCAAGATTATGTTTTAAAGCATAGCACTCTTGTCATTGTATACAATACACATGATACTGACATGGAGTTTATGAAATGAGAAATTCTCTCATTCCCAGCACGCACATTTTTTAAATATCACGAAAAAAAAATCACAAAAACATTACTTCTTCATTGAAACAAAAAGAAAAATACTGCGGGTGCTGGAAATCTGAAATAAAAACAGAAAATGCTGGAAATACTCAGCAGGTCAGGCAGCATCTGTGGAAAGAGGAAAGTAGTGATATGTCTTTACTATACAGTATAGATGCACACGAGGCCCATACTTGAGAGAAGGTCACTCTGTGACCAGTTACCTTTATTACCAAGACTTCAAGTGTTGAAGGTGGGTGGAGCTTCACCTTTTATACCTGAAAGTCCAGGTTAGGAGTGTCTCCCACAAGTTCGCTCCTTGTGGTCAATGTTTAGAAACGTTTAAAATTCTGACTGGTTTAGACAGGTTTGATGCAGGAAGAATGTTCCCAATGTTGGGGAAGTCCAAAACCAGGGGTCACAGTCTAAGGATAAGGGGTAAGCCATTTAAGACCGAGCTGAGGAGAAACTTCTTCACCCAGAGAGTGGTGAACCTGTGGAATTCTCTACCACAGGAAGTTGTTGAGGCCAATTCACTAAATATATTCAAAAAGGAGTTAGATGTAGTCCTTACTACTAGGGGGATCAAGGGGTATGGCGAGAAAGCAGGAATGGGGTACTAAAAGTTGCATGTTCAGCCATGAACTCATTGAATGGCGGTGCAGGCTCGAATGGCCGAATGGCCTACTCCTGCACCTATTTTCTATGTTTCTATGTTTCTATTACTGTGATCAGCTGATCAATATCATATGTATATGCTGACAAAATCAAAGCCCATCTCTGCATTTGGGCTGCAGCTAATGTTGGAACTGGGGACTCTGGATGGAGGATTGCTGTCAGGGGCTTATGGTCTGTAACAATGGTAAACTTATGACCATACAAGTATTTGTGGAACTTCTTGACCCCAAAAATTAATGCCAAAGCTTCCCTTTTGATTTGCGCATAATTACACTCACTGGCACTGAGAGTGCATGAAGCAAAAGCAATTGGTCTCTCCTCCCCAGTACATAATACATGAGAGATCACTGCACCAACTCCGTACAGAGAGGCATCACATGCTAGCTTGATCTCCTTAGAAACGTCACAGTGAACTAACGTGGTGCTCTCTACCAATTTGCTTTTACACTCCTTGAATGCTGTATCGCATTCTTCTGACCACTTCCAATGAACATGCTTTTGCAATAGTTCATTCAGTGGATGTAATACTGCAGCCCAAATTTGATAGGAACTTCCCATAATGGTTCAAAAGACCCAAAAATGATCGAAGTTCAGTGACATTCTTGGAAGTGCGTGCATTTCTGATTGCATCCAGCTTTCCCTTGGTTGGATGTAAACCATCTTTTTCTACTCCTGTACCCTAAATACTCCACTGAGTTTTGAAATAATTCACACTTGCGAGCAGGCACTCATAATCTGTACTTCTCTAGCCGTTTGAGGACTTCATTCAATATGTTATTATGAATTTGCCTATTTGGTGCTGAAATTAGTATGTCATCTAAATAACATACTACCCCTTCAATACCTTGCAAAATCTGGTTCATCATCCCTTGGAATATGGCAGGGGCGGAAGACACTCCAAATGGTAGCCTATTAAATTGATAAAGGCCTAGATGAGTATTCATATTCAAGCATGACTTGGACTCCTCATCTGGTTCAAGCATTCGTAAGATCCAACTTTGAGAAGATCTGACCACCTGTCAGAGTTGTGAACAAATCTTCTACATTTGACAATGTATTGGGGACATTACCCTCTCGAATCAATTACTTTATAAACACCACACAATCTTACCTTATTGGACTTAGGTACAACAACAATGGGTGTAGCCCAATTACATCGATCTATCTTAGAAATAATGTTCTCAGTCTCTAGTGTTTTGAGTTCTTGTTCAACTTTCTCCTTGAGCGCATATGGTACGGAACATGGCTTGCAGTAAACTGATCTAGCATCCTTCTGTACCCTGACACTCACCTTGAAACCTTGGATTGGACTGCCTGTCTCGCAGAACACCTTTGGATAATTCTTGATGACATCATCCTTTGATGCAAACCTCATTTCAACATGAAAAATCTCACTCCAATCCAGCTTCAGTGATCCCAACCAATTTCTTCCTAGTAAGGCAGGCTTGTCTCCTGCCACTACTAATAGAGGCAAGCTCTGAACTTGATCCTTGTATTTCACCGGTACGGTGATATGACCTACCACAGGAATGTTCTCTCCCGAGTAGCCTCGCAGCTCTACCTTAGATTTCTTCAGTGGGAAATCATGCAATTTGTCGAGGTATAGCAACTCCGGTACTACACTCACAGATGCACCAGTGTCAATTTTCATGGGTATCTTGGTTCCTGCAACATCTATGTGGATTATGATACTTTTCGAATCGCTGTTAGTTAACTTCGTACTCCTGATGATGTTTAGCTCTAACATCTCCTTGTCCTGTTGTTTTTCTTCCATGCTATGTAGTCTCTGGGAATTTCTACTCATAGCTTTGAAAGCCGGTTTACCCTTAAGTTGGCATGCCTTCATAAGATGTCCAGTTTTTCTGCAGGTGAAACACTCTGCCTTCACATAGGGACAACTTTGAGTAATGTGTTGTCCCAGGCACCGATTGCAGGACTTCAATGCTCTGTTACCATTGCCAGTTTCTGAGACTTTGAAGCCCAACTGCCTTTTACTTTTAACCTGCAGGTGAATCACCCTGGTTGTCTGACGACTGAAAATAATCTGAAATTCTCGGGAATATTGGTTGGCCATGTTCATTGACATAGCTGTCTGACAAGCTAAATCAAAAGTCAAGTTAGGAGTTGTCAATAACTTTCTTCTGATCGCATCATTTTTCATCCCACAAACAAAGCGCTCATGCAATGCTTGGTCCTGAAAGTTTCCGAAATTAAAGTAAAGCTTTTTTAATGGTACAATGTACTCACTGATATTTTCTTTGGTTAACTGATCTTATATTCTGAAACGATAACTTTCAGTAATTTCTTGGGGCTGTTCTAACTGAACCTGCTTAAGAGTTGTGTCCTTTGGCTTTTCAGGCACAAGCAAATTTTTCAAGGTTTCATACACCTCCGTTCCAACACCACCCGGTTATGGGTTACATCATTGGGGACTTTGATGATATTATTTGCGGTGAAAAACATTTCTAGCCGCTCCACATATGCTCTGAAACATTCACGATCACTTTGAAACTCCCCCAAGCGCCCTATTATTCCCATATGCACAGCCATCTGGACTCTGGCAGTTCAAACAAGTGTGCTTGTAATTTACCTCAGATTTGTAGTTGTTAATCAAAACAGAGAAGCTCTCAAAGTCTCTCAGTTGGTTGGCTGAATCCTCCACCAACAAAAATTTCAGCTTTTTATTTCCGATAAATCCCATCCTCGTCGCCATTGTTATATTTTCAGTACTCACAGAAACACACACAGCCTTAAAATGGCCAATGTGTCCCGCCCAATGGAGCTGGTCAAGTGTGGTCAGTGCTTCGATGCTGGGGATGTTGGCCTGATCGAGAACACTGATGTTGGTGTGTCTATCCTCCAAATCCTGGATTTGCAAGATCTTGCGAAGACATCATTGGTGGTAGTTTTCCAGCGATTTGAGATGTCTACTGTATATGGTCCACGTCTCTGAGCCATGCAGAATATGGGGTACAATGATCATGATCTTCATGGCGCGACAACTGCAAGAGAAATGCAGGGAACAGCACTAACCCTTGTACATGGCGTTCTTTGACCTCACAAAGGCCTTTGACTCTGTTACCCCTGAGGGACTATGGAGCGTCCTCCTCCATTTCGGCTGCCCCCAAAGGTTTGTCATTATCCTACGTCTACTCCACGACGATATGCAAGCCGTGATCCTGACCAACAGATCCACCACAGACCCAATCCACGTCCAGACCGGGATCAAGCAGGGCTGCGTCATTGCGCCAACCCTCTGCTTGATCTTCCTCACTGCAATGCTCCATCTCACGCTCAACAAGCTCCCCGCTGGAGTGGAACTAAACTATAGAACCAGTGGGAACTTGTTCAATCTTTGTCGCCTTTGGGCTAGATCCAAGACCGTCCCATACTCTGTCATCGAACTACAATACGCGGACGACGCTTGCATCTGCGCACATTCAAAGGCGAACACCAAGCCATCATCAACATCTACACCGAGGCATATGAAAGCATGAAGGGATCAAATAATCTATTAGCACCTGCATTTATTCACTTATCCTTCAATTTGACTGGATACTTTAAAGACGGAATTTACCTGCACTTACCAGAATATGTAAGGTTCTCTTCACTATCAAGATGTGAATGTTCATTGATAAAATTGACTTGTGTATTCGTCCCTAAAAAATCATTGTAAAACTAGATACAGTACATTTTCTCACCAGTATGTTTCATTAAAACTTAAAAATATCAGTTGTTGAACTTTAATGTAAAATTACCACAGTCCCCAGTTAGCCCTTTAAATATATTATCACCCATTAGGGATTCCATCCTGCCTACTGCATATTTGTTTTTTGTTCTGCACACATTTGAAAGCAGTGAGAGAAAATGCACACTGAACAAAGACTAAAGTCTCTTCAGATTTGGCGTTTGTCCTTTGAGTTTAGAATTTAGATTCAGAATAATACGATAATCATAAGGTGCACCATTTTGGCATGGATTAAACAACAAAACAAAACAGTGCAAGTAATGCCAACCATAGTTATCTTGCTCCTTCTCAATTGTGTCTTTTCAGAGACAGCTGGCATTGTGGCACAATGCAACGACTAGTATTGTATAAACACAATTAGGCAAATTAAATCCAACATATGACACAACACATGCTATGTTGCCTATTAAAACTTGTTTTCATTAATATGCATCGAATTTAAACTCGATCTCATGCTCAAGTTTAACTGTAAAAACAGGTGACGTGCATTCCACTCACCCCCACCCCCATCCACCAATCGACAAATTGGATTGAAGTGATATGGGACTCAGTTGTGGTGTGGAAAATTGTAATGATGTTAGAAAAGACAGGGCCCCTCTATTTGGCCTGTGTTCATTCTTTTTCTGACCCAGGGTTACAGACAGATGAGATAGTGCAAGTCTGCTTTATGTCATGGCATCTTTCCTAGTGTGATCCTTTCACATGGTGTTGTGGGAAGCAAGTGATAAAAAGTGGAACTTGTTTTGCACGTAGAGAAAGAAAACAAAACATGGAAAGAATGTTTCCTGCTTGTCCTCAGATATTTGATAACCTTAATTGGCTCAGTCTGTCAACTGCACATTGATTGTACCCACTAATAAAAGAGCTATTGATTGTCACTTTATTTAATAGTGGTCCACATGGACTACACTTCAAACTAATGTTATTACCACGTCAACCTTTTCCTGTTTCAGTGCTTTCTTATATCATAAATAACATTGAATGCCAAACACTCTTACTCTACCTTTTGTAAATGGTTTTCTATTGGTACTTTTGAGTGTAGAATATTCTTCAGTGTTGACAACATATAATAATTTCGGGTATCAAATATAAATTATTTATATTTTAGGATGAAAATTATGTGCAAGATTTCTGTCATTAATATCATATCTGCAATCTAGCATTGTGATAAGATGGGGAGCCAATAGAACATGTCCAAAATTTCCCAAACGTGTGACAAGTAGGTTTGAAATTAGAATTGGAAAGCAGGAAGTACAATGTTAAAGTACAAATCCCACATATTCTACCAACTGCAAGACAGATTCAAGGAAATAAAATATATTCTTTGGAATTGATAATTATATTTTATAAAGTGAAACCTTTTATTTTTAAGCAGTATAGGATATTAAAAGTCAGAAATTTGAATTGGATGTAACCAAAGAAGCACTCTTGGTTCTGCCCTTGTATAACATCAGTCACCAGCTCATGCTCAATGATGTCACTTGGCCAGTATCTTGCTTTGTGAAGTATAGTAATTTTAAGTGAGTGGTTTCTTTCAATACAGTTAAGGGAAAGAAAAATTGATGCATGTGCATATAGAAAAAAAAAATGATGAATGTCGGTAAATGTGAGTACTTGGAGATTTTAGAGCTTGGATGACTTCAGCTGGCTGAGTTCTAACAAGAAATAAAAAAAAGATTTGCATTTATATAGCACCTTTCACGACTACCGGACGTCCCAAATGAAGTACTTTTTGAAGTGTAGTCACTGTTGTAATGTAGGAAATGCAACAGCCAATTTGCACGTAGCAAGGCCCCACAAACAGCAGTGTGATAATGACCAGATAATCTGTTTTTAGATATTAATTGAGGGATAAATATTGGCCAGGACACTGGGGATAACTCCACTGCTCTTCAAAATAGTGCCACGGGATCTTTTACGTCCACCTGAGAGAGCAGACGGGGCCTCGGTTTAATGTCTCATCTGAAAGACGGCACCGCAGATGGTGCAGCAGTCCCACAGCACTGCACTGGAGTGTGAGCCTAGATTTTGTGCTCAAGTCTCTGCAATGGGACTTAAACCTACAACCTTCTGCCTTAGAGGCGTGAATGCTACTAACTGAGCCACAGCTGACACACCTTCTTGGCATTTGATATCAGTGAAACCCCTAAATGTGTAGCCGCCTTGTCATTTTCATGCAAGGAAGAACTTGCATTTCCGTAGCATCTTTCACATTGACAGAACATGTCAAAGTGCTTCACAGCTAATCATTTATTTTTTGAAGCTGTTTCTTTGTTTTTTTGTGGACAAATACAGCAGCCAACTCGCACACAGGCAAGGTTCCATGAACAGCGATGAGATGAACGGCCAGTTATTCTGTTTTGGTGAGGGATTAGTTTAGGCCAGAACACCAGGAAAACTCCCTGCTCTTCTTTGGAAAAGAGACATGGGATTTTCCAACCACTTGAACAGACAGATAGGGCCTCAGGTTAACACTTCATCTGAAAGATGGCAGCTCAAATAATGCAGCGCTCCTTCAGTACTGCACTAAAGTAGCAGCTAGATTATGTACTCAAGTCTTGGAGTGGGACTTGACCCACAACCTTCTAACTCAGGTGAGAGTATTACTGCTGAGCCAAGCTGACACTATACAGTCATTTATTATTGGATTATATGCCTTGGAGAGCTGAACAGCTGGTTTTAACTAACTGCACATAATTCATACGAATCCTACGGTGACGAGGCTATTCCGCTTTATGTGCCTAAAATCTTTCAATTAAATGCTTTTGATCAGCACTGTAGCATTCTTTTAGGTGCAAATCAGATGCATGTTTAACAATTCTTTACTTCCTGTCCTGAATTAACTGAATGTTTTATTGAAGCAAGTAAACATCTTTCATATACAGCTTGGGTTGATTTGTCAAGACTTCGTTTTCTATCAGTTTTTCTTGGATACCTCCTTGCTTTTGAGATCTTTTACTCTACCATTTGAATTTATTGCATGCAGTTTTCCAATTCTGTCATCTTCCTACTTGATGAAATGGTCATAGAAAATATTTAGCACCTTATACTTAAAGGTTATTTTCATGACAAAACATAGACTGCAAATCACATAAGATGAGTTGATAAATGTGCTGACATTGGAGATTGTATCTAAAGCTACATAATTATTGCATTATTGCTGAAAATTCTTCAGAAACATTAGTTATTTTATTCTGTCGTAGAATTTGAAGCAGCTCGTTTCACAGTGCTGTCAGCATGGATTTGGTATTGGCAGCAACCCAATAGGCCCAATGAGATTGTCAGTTTTCAGCTCGGCTACTGAATGGTTTGGCTCAGGCAGGCAGTCTCCACTCACAAGTGTAAAACCCTTGCAGTTTACATGACTGATACTGTCTGAGTGAGGAGTAATACTTGCTGTGGAAGTACTATGGACTCTTTTTGATTTGCTTACTTAAGATGATTTATGGATACAATAAAACATGTTTGTGCTCATCGAAATAAGAGACACTAGTGCTGGTAGAAGGTTTCCATTCCAGAGGCCCACTGCAAGCATAAAGCACTTCAAGGTTAGGTATAGAACAGCCAGTTGCAGTTAAAAATAACTCATCCTGCTCTTAACATAAGAACATAAGAAATAGGAGCAGGAGTGGGCCATTTGGCCCCTCGAGCCTGCTCCGCCACTTAATAAGATCATGGCTTATCTGACCTTGGCTTCAACTCCACTTCCCTGCCCACTTCCCATAATCCTTTGTTCCCTTATCGCTCAAAAATCTGTCTATCGCCGCCTTAAATATATTCAATAACACAGCCTCCACAGCTCTCTGGGGCAGAGAATTCCACAGATTTATAACCCTCTGAGAGAAGAAATTCCTCCTCATCTCAGTTTTAAATGGGTGGCCCCTTATTCTGAGATTATGTCCCCTAGTTTTCGTTTCCCCTGTGAGTGGAAATATCCTCTCTGCATCCACCTTCGATAAGATCACCTCTCATTCTTCTGAACTGCAATGAGTAGGCCCAACCTGCTCAACCTTAACACAAACAAGGCAGTAGACTTAATGACTGCTGGTTAAGTCACTCTACGTTAAGTTCCACTGAGCGGGGTAAACAGTGCGTATACACAACCTGTTGGAACAATAAATTGCATTGATGAACATATGACCCTGATTTGCATAAATTAGCAGGGCTCCAGTTCAAGTGGTAGCACTCCCAAATCGCCCATGTTCCAGTTCGCTCCAAAATCATGATGGGCTGGACATCTACAGGAACAAATGGTAAGTTGTAAGATTTCTAAATCTCTGGCATTAAATTTGACAGTGAGACAATTCTTTTAAAAACAATTGGAACAGTTTATTCAAAAAACACACACACATCCACCTTAGTTACAACAGACACAATGAGGTTATAATATATATAATTTTTTTATTCGTTGCCAATCTTTTCCAATTCTTTGTCAGATCACAAACGCCAGAGGTCACCTTGGGCCAATTCAAGGATCACTCTGCGCCAATGCTCTTAGCCAAAAGTCCTAGAGCCACTGCAATACCAGGTTCGTGCCATGGAGGTGTCCTTCTTTTTTTTTTTTTCTTTTTTTTTCTTTTCTTTTCTTTTCTTTTCTTTTTCTTTTTCTTTTTCTTTTTCTTTTCTTTCTTTCTTCCTTGTCATGGTTACTCCCCTGTCAGGTCAGTTACGCATGATCTTAGCCAAAAGGGGTTATAATATATACGTTACTTCCCTTTGGCAGGCTGGTTCAGGAGAGCGAGAAAAATCTTTGGTTGAGATATTTATACCTCTCGAAAGCCATTGTCCCTCCAAAAGCCTCACGATTGGACCTTGGTTCATGGACAGTTCCTTATTGGCTCTCCTCACACATGTGGCTGTCTGACCTGGCTCAGCCATCTCTTGATTAGATTAAATGCCTTTCCAATACACAAAACCCATGCGGCAGCTCTGTGGGTTTCCATTTTGTTTCTTACAAAACTCAGCCCATGCTGGTAAACTGTGGGCTTTCATTTTGTTTCAACACAAACAGGCCTTTCTGTATAAGCTATACTTTTAACATTTTTAAGTATACCGAATCAATTTTAATCATTAATAAACACTTTTATTCGTACAAACTACTGCACGGTAATTTTGGTCTTTATACCACCCTTTCCCACTGAAAATTGGGCAATAAATCATCACGTTGCAAGTGCACTCCTCATTATTCTCCATTCCTTTACTTTAAGGGACTATAGCAGCAGGTAGGAAAATTACTCACTTAGAATGCAAATGTACTTAAACTTGGGCTTTGAAAAGCAGAGTTAAGCATGAGGCATGGGGGAATGGGTTAAGCACTGTGTTAAAACATTGTTCTAAGTTCAAATCTAGCTGGCAGACTCTTCTCCATAATGTCTATTAAGGGATAGTCTACTTCTATATTACAACTATGCTACAATTTTGTGTTTTTAAAAAGTACCAAAAACTCTCAAGAGTAACAACTAGAAAAATGGGATACATACAAAAAATGCAGTGCAATGCTTTAATTGTATTAAGGTATGACAGACAAAAACATTGCTTATATTCCGACAAATTTATAGAAAGTCTAATTGTTGAACCAGGATTTATCAAGTTAGGAACAAAATCAAACATTGTTTCTGTTAGAACAGAGCTTATATCTGGTTTGTATATGTGCTAATGTATATTATTTGGGGGAAAAAACCCTCATGAATGGCAAGACAAGATAGAAAGAACTATGGGCCCGAACTTGGTCAATGAGCCGCCCAATACCGCCCACAGCCGCCGAGGTACTGCCGCCCCCAAAAAATGTTTGGCCAAGCTTCCTCGTGTACCGCCCAGGTCCCACATGGCGAGAGTTTCTTCAGGGAAGTACTGCCGGCGCAACTTCCTACTGCCTGCCCATGCCGGAGGCTCCAAAAATGGGATTTTGGTGGTCTGGGCTCCTCTAAGATGCTGCTCCCGCCTGCCAGAATGACCGCTGGGAAAAAGGTGGTCTGAGCTGGCTGTAAATCAGGTGACAGGGACAATCGCGCAGAGTGGTCCAGAGCTGTACATCCCAGGTAACATACATGTGCTGCACCATTATCACACCCTCAGAATGAGTTCTCAAATGGAAATTAAACTGCACAGAAATACTTCACAGATGTAAATGAAAAGTACTCCGTTGAAGGGCAGGTGTGGTATAGGAAGCGACCATGAGTTCCGAGACACTGTAAAGGCTCCATGGTTTTTAAACCATTGCAGGCAGAACAGTTATTGACAGACTATGAGTGTACAGTTGGTATAAGCTTATGTCAAAGTATATAGGCAATAATGAAATCATATAATGCCCTATCAGGTGGCAGGATATGATAGTGAGAACAGCATAAGCTCAAGTATATAAAACGGAAAAAGAAATATAATGGACTGCAAGGTCACTGAGGAACATGTCATATCAGGGGTGGGACTCCACGATGTTGGACCTAAGAAAATGTGGACTGAAGTGCAAGCGTTAATGTGTGCCCTTCAAGTTGTGCAACTGTCTCTCAGTCAATGGCAGCCTTCCTGCATTGGTCACGCTTACTTGTCGTAGCGCAATCGCCTGATGACAGGACCCATTAAAAAGTCACATCATATGTGGACGCCAAGATATTGCTCAGAGACCAGTACACCTGAAGGAGATTTGTCTGTTTCTCAGCACGCACCCCAGATTATATAAAAGTTAAACACTGACCAAGAGTTGCTGAACAATGTGTCTGTATTGAATAGTGCATCATAGCAAGTGACAGAACTTGAAACAAGTGAATCCAAAAAGTGTACATTATTTCCAAAACCAGTCAAGTGACAATCCAAATGAACCATGTGAAATAATAGCAACAACTTAATGAAATGTTAAAAACATCTCCACCACCAACACCCAACACGCTAGCCACTATCACCATCTCTCTTCCCCCCCCTCGATGTGAGGCCCATCGTCCTCTTCATGGCTCCGCCTTCACCACAGCGACATGCCCCTCACCACCTCACCACCCAGAAGGGCAGCCGGAGCGCTGTTGCCGTGTTCGTCTTGGAGAAAATGTACGGGGTGAGATGGAATCCACTGGCAACTGCGGCCCCTCAGGATGTGTCATCGGGGGTTGATTTACATGGCCCAATAGCATTGATTGGCGCATGACCTCTACAGAGTTAGTGTTTCACTCCACCGCACTGATGAGCCACGACATACTGGCAGAATGCTCCTCCACAAAGGTGTCAATGCTGGCAGCTATCCCAGCCATAGTCTGCAGCAGATCTCGACCTAGCTCGACACTCGTCTTTGATAACTGGACCATTTCCTGGATTGCTGCCACCCGTCCTGCATCCTCATTGGCTTGTTGCATCATCATGGGTGGTTCGAAGACTGGGACTTTTCCCTCCTCTTCCTCCTGGTCTTTGTGTCTCTGGGTGGCAGAGGTGGCTGCGGTGAATATGGGTGACCTTTGGGGTGGGTGGGGGGTGGGGTGGAGGAAGGAGCTGGTGTGTCGGGCTGCTGACAACGGAGAGGTGGAAGGCATTGGTTTCACACACTGCCTTTATGTGTCAGAGGTGGATGGGGTGCATTGCTTGCTGCTGTCCGAATCGACATCTGCAGGTAGAGGACAACATTTAGGTGTATAGCTGGGGGTGGGGTTGCTCAAGCTGACATGTGTACCGTCAAATTTCATATTCTTCAAAGACTTGCTTCAAAGAACGCTACATGAGCACACCATTAATGGGCGACACACAGTGCAGTAAGAAGCATTTGACATAACATTACATGACATGAGCATGGCACAGACCGGTGATTCGGATATGCTTACCATGCTCGAGCACGGGATCTGCACCACCCTGTGTGGTGGCCCGGGGGTGGTCACTCACCAAAACCAAGGCGTGCTCTTCTAGGCTAGTCACCTTGATGACATCTGGTGGGCCCCCTCCCGTACCACTCTGCTTTGATATGTTGGATGCTTTTTTCTTCTGCAGAAATAAAAGTTACAGCCTTTACCCGTTTTGCTTATGCAACGCACTCACACACACACACACACACACACACACAATGGACAAAGAACCTTTTGGAGTAGTGCGGGAGTGCAACAATACTTGTTTACTTACTCTTGCTGATGCAACAATATCGTTCCATCGTTTCCGACACTGGACTCCATTCTGCACAATGTTGCCCACTGAGGTCACGGCCTCCCCAATCTCCCACCAAATGCGTCTATATTGGGGTGGTGCAGGCTTGCCACGACCATCCAGGGAGAGGTCTTTATAACGGCGCTCCACCTTACAAACAACTTCTTCCAGCTCCTCCTCAGTAAACCAGGGAGCTCTGGGCCTCCCTCCATTAGACCTCTTGGAAGCTTTTTTTGGACTCATGACAGCTTTCTTAGATGGATGGCTGATGATGATCTTGTTTTTCTGTCTCCAAATCTGAACCCTCTGCAGCTGGCAGGTGTAAGTGAGTAGCGAGGTTTAATGTGCATGCGCAGCTGTGTCATCAGCCCCAATCGAGGGAAAAATGATGTCATCGCCCACAAGAAACTAGAAAAAAAAATTCTAAATCTCGCACATGCGCGGTGCATGGCCTCCGATGTTTGCCGAGTCGACAGGCCTGCACCCACCGCCCACTGCTGCTGCCACCCGCTCCCGCTGCCGCTGACAGAACCATGACTAAACTCCCACCCGACTGGCCCCAGCGGCAGTGGGCGGCAAAAACTCACGTTCCGCCCGGGAACCGCCGAGAAAAGGCCGGGCCTTGGCTCCCACCAAGTTCGAGGCCTATATTTATATAGTGACTATCACAACCTCTGGACTCCCCCAATGCACTTCACAGCCATTGAATTATTTCTGAAGTATACTCACTCTTTGTAATGTAGGGAAACACAGTAGCTGATTTGTGCACAACACAATCCCACACAAACAATGAGATAAATGATCAGATAATCCGTTTGTGTGTTGATTGAAGGCTCAATATCAGTCAAGAAACCAGGAGAACTGCCGTGCCTTTCTTCAAATAATTCCATGGGATCTTTTATATCCACTTGAGAGGGTAGACAGAACCTTGGCTTAACATTTAATCGGAAAGACGGCATCTCCGACAGTACAGTACTAAGGGAGTGCTACATTGAAGATTGTGTGCTCAAGACCTTTGGTGAGGCTTGAAAACAATGCCCTTCTGATTCAGAAGTGAGAGTTCTACCACTGAGCCACTAGTAACACCAAGAAAAAGAAAGCAATTCCACTGAACCAAAAGACATTTAGTTGAAAGGTTTTCAGTGAGCACAAAGAATGAATATGGACACCAGATTAGTACTGATATAGTTACAAATCCAGGGTAAACATATTTACGGGGTATACATTCTAGCAGTATTTGTGTGTTGTGGTCTAGCAAAATCAGGAGTGATATTTGTGTATTTTAAAATTATTCTTGTTAGAAGCTGCCATTTGCAATGCACTTTGGGGGCGATAATAGCTGCGGGGCAGGACTTCTTGCACTGGGCAGAAGTTCCGCCAGCTAAATTGGGCTTACCGTCCCTGAATGAAGTGGAGCGCAGTCTCACGCTCCACTTCCTCTCGGGGGCGGGACGGGTCACTAACCTTCGGGAATTTTCCAGCGCCTAGTGGAGAGGCATGTAGCGCTGGCAGGGACACAGGGTCCTCCCCTTCCATTAAAGGGGAGGGCATGCTGCGGACTCTGCATCAGGGACCACTGGGGAGCGGTGTGCCGTGGCAGCAGCCCGGCACAGAAGCGAAGTGCCGGGCTGCAACATCGCGGCACGGACCCCACGATTTGAAGATGGAAAGGCTATGACAGGTACGTCGGTCAGGTTTCAAAATATCAGCGCCGCACCTGCCCCTTAATTTTTTCCCCGTGTGTGGCCTAAAGCCCGGTACTCACCCCATGAAGCTGGCATGGGCATCGCCTGCGGCGGCATCACATTTTAGTTCCAGGTCAAAAACGGGCTGCTGCGCACGGTGATGATGTCATCATTGGCGGTGTAGCAGCCCAGCGTGCTACCGGTTAGCGGCACCACTAAACCCCCATGTAATTTCGTGAGAGTCCATAGCGGCGCCGTGCTCGGGCGAAAAATCTTTTGCGCCCCGTGAGTGCCCCCCCCTGGGGGGCACAAACAACCCAAATTTCTCCTGTTTTGTGTCCACAGCCTAGTTGCTGCTGGCATAAATGAGACTAAGTGAAGAGTACACCAAATTAGAGCCATTGTCCATTGCACCAGTCCGGTGTCCATATTCATCCTTTGCGCTTACTGAAAATCTCTCCACTAAATGCCATTTGGTTCAGTGGACACTTTTTTTTCACTAACACTACTCACCATGATCCATGATGATGTTTTAGTTTTATGAATAAATGTGTCACCTGGTAACCATACTAGTTATCTGATGTGTTAAATGTCTATCAGAGGGAGGACATTTTCTCACAGTTACTCAGATAGCTGTTGATGTGAATGAGTGGAGAAAAGTTACCTTGGGACAAATGATTCTTTGCTAAAATTCAAGATGTGGTCATGTATTCCCATCATTTTCAGCTCCCTCCTGAGGGCCACATTAGATACTGGGGTAGATTCTCCACTCGCTGCCTAAGTGTAAAGCTGGCATTGTGATCGGCCACACATTATAGCAACTTCCCGATTTTCATTTCTTTGTTTGCCAAACCCTAATTTTGGGTTGTTGGCATTTTTCAATATCATATCCCACATGTCCAAGTCCAAATATCTGTAAATATCAAGAACAAAAGTGGACCCTGCACTGACCCTTGGAGGCACTAAACCTAACATTTTGTTTCCTGGTTGTTGATCATGTTTTTTACCCATTCTGCTACGCTTCCTCTTTCACACTCCCTTGAATTTTTCTAACAAACCTCTTCTGAGACATCTTTTTAATTACTTGGGTATCAGCCAGTCTGGAACCTTAATTGTCCTGTTTATGAGAGACCTGTGTTCATGTCTGGAATGTTTAAAAACTGGAACATTTAGATAGTAGGAGAGGCGAATCCTCATTCTCTCAACATTTTAATTGTAGTTAAGTGGATTTAAAAAGTGTCCAGAAGGCTCAACGGACCCTTTGAGCACTTTGTAACCAGGTTTTACACCACATTGGATTTTCATTCTATATGGTGTCCAACCGAAGCAGGGAAACCCTTTAAGGACTCTCATTCATTCCTCTTTGCTGACTCCTGATTGACAATATCAATTTAGTGTCAGTACAAAAGCTGACACTTCACCCCAATGCTAAACTTATGCATGGCCTCACCCCTCCCTATCTCTGTACAATCATCCAGCCCTACAATGCTCCGAGATCACTGTGCTCTTCCAATTCTGGTTTCTTTTGCCAGCCCGATTTTCACTGCTCCACCATTGGGGGCCATGCCTTCAAATGCCTGGGCCCTAAGCTCCAGAATTCCCTCCCTCAACCTGTTCACTTCTTAAAACCTACCTCTTTGACCAAGCTTTTGGTCACCTGTCCTAATATTTCCTTATGTGAGTCAGTGTCAAATTTTGTTTGATAATGCTCCTGTGAAGTGCCTTGGGACATTTTACTATACTAAAGGTACTCTGTAAATGCAAGTTACTGTTAAGGCTAAATATACCCTTAGATGAAGTAACAAGAAGATACTGTAACCAGCCACGTACTTCTCACATTGTTGCATTGCAGTAACAGATTACGGGCTAGAAATTTAGTTTTTGGCGATATCGGGTTTTTTCTTTATTTTATGGCAAAATTAGCACTAAAAACATCGCCATTTTTAAGGGGGTAAACTTGGCAAAAAAATACGCCTGTCGATAAAAATCAGCGTTGCTCGGATTCGTGTTGGAAACCGCCGTCCTGGATAACTTTACCACAAGACCGATATTGCCAAAAATACAGGGGAGAAAACATAAAAGAAATTCCAAAAATAAAAATGTAAAAATCAGAAAACATTAACAATACCCTTAAGTAATCAATTGCTGAAAAATAATTTTTTTTAAATTTCAATTTACCTTTTTTGTAGGTCTTCCTACTTACCGATGTTTCTGAGGCTGCAATGCTTGCTTTTCTAATGTATTGGTTTTTCACCCGAGTACCATTTCACCAAACGGCCAAATTTAGGCAGTGTGTTTTTTTACGTATGGCTATCCGCTTTTTGCCAATATTTTGAAACTGCCATTCTTAACCTTTGGGGAATTTTGTGAGGTTTCTTTTAACGACAAAAAAGCACTTTTAACGTGAAAAAAAATCATGTCAAAACGTGCGTTAGTCTGGCTAATTTCTAGCCCCAAAAGTATGAAACTTTACAAAACTGACAATTGGTAAGAAATGTTGACACATGGGTAGAGGCTGCAGGACAAAGCAGTAGGGGATGTGGTGGAGATTGAAGATTTTAAAACATGGTTCTGATTCTACGTTTGGTCCATTGGCCAGGTTCAAATTAGAACATAAATGTTAAACCAAAGCCAGTATAATCGTCCCTCTGATCAGGGCATGCCTATTTGAGACCTGTTTCTTGCTGTATAGAATCAAGTGAAATTATGATTTGATTTAAACTCTGATGTTTTCTATTTATTTTGTAAAAAATGAACTTGTGCACTTTGATGACATGATGGGATGTCAGCATTCCAGCCATTTTCACGAGCTGTTCCAGGCTGACAGTTAAAACTGTCAGAATGCATTTAGTTGGACATCAGGTGTTGACATGATGCAGTTACCAGTCAAATGCCCTTTGTAGATTACAACATAGACAGACTAATCCAAAATAATCTTATATGCTTCAACTCTTTGTAACAGAGGAATTTTGCTACAGAGTGACCTGTAAGCTTGAGATAACTTGCAGTAATTTATAGTATCTGTAATTCACATTGCTCATTCCTTTTAAAGGTTCATGTGAGCTGATTGACCCTGGAAACTTTTGTTGTGCAATAATATTGACAGAGATTGCAAATATTTTTAGATTATTTAGTCAGAAATCTGCAGCTCTCCAACCTGAAGATCATTGGTAGTGAAACTTCAGGTTTGATATTTGCCGATCTGGACTGGTAAAACTTCAATCGAGTAATGATCAAGAAGCTTTATCGGGTTTCTTGGCAGAATAGTGTGTATTTGGACTAGATGTAAAATAGGGCGACTGACATATGTTTGCAATTGTTAGTCCATGATCATCCTAATGTAAAACATGGCATTTATGACCAGTGCCAGATATAGAATTCTTGGGACCCTGAGCACCAAGAACGTTCAGGGCCTCTTCGCACAACATGCACAAACCCCCTCCCCCCCACCCATCCAGTCAAATACAAACATGTAGTAAAATGCATGAAGAAATAAGCTCGTAGAATATCTACACCACTGCATTAACAATAAAGCATTCCTATCATAACATACACAACACTTAAGTGAAACTGATCCAACAGTTGTGTGTAATTTTCATGTGTTATGATGAGTTTTATCAGTGCCCCCATATCTGGCTTGTGCTCCTGGACAGGGTGCCCCATAGATCCTTCATTATAACTAATGCTAAAGGGTACGTTTTGTCTGCTGCACACCCTAATCTTGTGCCCCTGCAAGATCCTTCCCCAGAAACAGGAGTAAGTGATGGGTCTGGCTGCAGTATGTCATTTGGAATCTCTCAGGATCGAAGCAGTCCTGTATCTCCTCATGCTCTTGTTATGAAATGTTCCTGCAGCTGGTGCTGCCACATCTGATGTTTTGGTGGCTGGCTGGTCCTGCCTTCGTTCTGGCAGTTTCAGTCATTTGAGGTGTTGGGGCAAGCCTGGGTGAGTCGGATGTGGCTTCCTCCTGAGACACAACAGTCTTATCCGTGTCTTCTCCAGTCATATCCCTGTTGATGGCACAACTCTGTCACCGCACCCCTGCTGAAGTGGAGCTTGCGAAGACAGTTTTCTTTGGACATTCCTAGGCTGGTGTACCTGGGTCTATAGATACTGCTGCACGGCTAAAGGTGAGTGAGCACTGTCTGCCTCTAGTGCAGTTGAACATATTTCCCATCCCTCCTTTCTTCTTCTGGGCCGCGCGGACAATGTGGGAGCGGAGGCCCCGGCGACCGCGAGCGGGAGAGAGGCGGCTCTGTGGGTCCTACTGGTGGTGGGCGGGGCTACAGGGGAGTGGGCCTGTCTACAGGGGGGGCTACCGTGGGCGGTGCCACAGGGGGGCTACCGTGGGCGGGGCTATGGGGTTGGTGCTACAGGGGTGGGTCTACAGGGGGAGAGTCTTTAGGGGTGAGGGGTGGGTCTACAGGGGGCGGGGCTATGGGGATAGGCTATGGGGTGGGGCTACAGGGGAGGGGCCATGGGGGGGCTACCGTGGGCGGGGCTTCAGGGGGAGGGGTCACAGGGGGTCTACCGTGGGCGCTGCTACAGGGGGATCGGCTACAGGGGGTGGGGCTATAGGGGAGGAGTTACAGGGGGCGTGTCTACAGGGGAGGAGTTACAGGGGGCGTGTCTACAGGGGGGGTGTCTACAGGGGGCGGGGCTATAGGAGGCGGGTCTACAGGGGACGTGTCTACAGGGGAGGGACTACAGGGGGCAGGGCTATAGGGGGCAGCGCTACAGGGGATAGGCTATCTGGGGTGGGTCTATAAGGGGCGGCATTATGGGGGAGGGCAACGGGGAGGGGCTATAGTTTGATGGTGGAAATGCAACAACCCCTTGTTAATACCACCCCCTTCAGTCCCCTCCCCTCCTGCCCAGTATAGCATGGAGCTGACCGACCTTGGGAGGCCTCAGTTTCACCCCTGGACTGTGCTGGGTTAAGGGAAGAAGGCTGCAATTAGCAGAGACCGGTTGGGCCGAATGGCCTGTTTCTGTGAAATGTTACAGGAGGGCGGGTAAATGGAGCTGAGGACGTGCTCTGATTGTGGGATCTTTCTATGCTGCCGTTTCAGAACATTAAAAAGTGGGACAGATCGAGGCCACGGGCTACAGGAAGGATCGGAGGTCGCATCCCACTCCTGCCTCCGCCCGGCAGGAAGGTCACCACCCCTGACCCCTCGTCAAATGGTTTGCCCGCTCAGATCACCCTGAACCCACCCCCAGCCCAACAAGACAGCAACGTACGTACTGGCGGAGGGGGAGAAGGGGATACGTGTGGGACTTGTCCACACAGCGCTCGCAGGGAAGGCCCAGTCTCCATCCCTGGCCCCATCTGAGTTAACCTGATCTCTGCCGGTGTGCAGGAATAGGGACATGATTGGAGCTTGATGACCCTGGGCTGGGCTGGTGTGGAGGGTTTGCAAATGAGCCGGGATCGCTGCTCCTACTCGCTGTCCAATGGCCCAAGAGTTCAAGAGCAGGGAGGTTATGCTTGAACAGTAATTAAGCCACAGCTAGAATACTGCGATCAGTTCTGGTCACCACATTACAGGAAAGATGTGATTGCACTAGAGAGAGGGTACGGAGGAGATTTGTAAGGATGTTGCCTGGACTGGAGAATTTTAGCTATGAGGAATGATTGGATAGGCTGGGTTGGTTTTCTTTGGAACAGAGGAGGCTGAGTGGAGACTTTTCTGATGTGTATAAAATTAAGAGGGGCCTAGATAGAGTGAATAGGACGGACCTTTTTCCCTTAGCAGAGTGGTCAACAACCATTCGGCATAGACTATTATCTGAATGGTGACAGATTAGGAAAAGGGAAGGTGCAACGAGACCTGGGTGTCATGGTACATCAGTCATTGAAGGTTAGCATGCAGGTACAGCAGGCGGTTAAGAAAGCAAATGGCATGTTGGCCTTCATAGCGAGGGGATTTGAATACAGGGGCAGGGAGGTGTTGCTACAGTTGTACAGGGCCTTGGTGAGGCCACACCTGGAGTATTGTGTACAGTTTTGGTCTCCTAACTTGAGGAAGGACATTCTTGCTATTGAGGGAGTGCAGCAAAGATTCACCAGACTGATTCCCGGGATGGCTGGACTGACCTATCAAGAAAGACTGGATCAACTGGGCTTGTATTCACTGGAGTTCAGAAGAATGAGAGGGGACCTCATGGAAACGTTTAAAATTCTGACGGGTTTAGACAGGTTAGATGCAGGAAGAATGTTCCCAATGTTGGGGAAGTCCAGAACCAGGGGTCACAGTCTGAGGATGAGGGGTAAGCCATTTCGGACCGAGATGAGGAGAAACTTCTTCACCCAGAGAGTGGTGAACCTATGGAATTCTCTACCACAGAAAGTAGTTGAGGCCAATTCACTAAATATATTCAAAAGGGAGTTAGATGAAGTCCTTACTACTCGGGGGATCAAGGGTTATGGCGAGAAAGCAGGAAGGGGGTACTGAAGTTTCATGTTCAGCCATGAACTCATTGAATGGCGGTGCAGGCTAGAAGGGCTGAATGGCCTGCTCCTGCACCTATTTTCTATGTTTCTATGTTTCTATGAACACACAAAGAGAGAAATCTCCACCAAATTTCTATCTTGAGCATTTTAACTGCAGCAGCCTTGCTAGAAAAAATGTATGAAAAACCTCTTGAAATAAACACATTTTTAAAGAAAAAAAGAGAACATTTCAGCTGTCACAAACCTGCAGTTCAGGGCCATTTTTGTATAGTGTCTAAAGGTGCTGCTGTCCATTTATGCTGTGACTGACACTGATCACTCATTGTATAAGGTGACCTGGATGCAAAGTGCATTTCCCACAAGAAAATCGTGGAAATTTTCCTCCATTAATTTCAGCATTACCATTCATCTTGCCTGGCTTGCATGAGAGCTCAGAAAGGCTGGCCGGAAGATGATAGATGGTGGACCATGGATGAAGACCTGTTGAGATTGATCCCTGCCTGATTCCTGACCTCCTGCTCATCCATTCTCAGTCAGCACGCTTGGCCATTCAGAATGGATGAGTACTTCAAAAAGTTTCCGAGCCTGAAGAACATTTATACTCTAGGCTATAACAAGCTTATAAGCAATGTGAATGTTCTTCTACAGTCTTTAAGCTAACGTACTGACACTGCATCTCAGTTATTTTGTCTTCTGCTGTCTAGGTGTAAGAACTGGAATTATCTCCCTAAACCTCTCTGTTTCTTCACCTCCCTTTCTTCTTTTGAGGACTGTTCTTAAAATCTACCACTTTGACCACTCCTCCCATTATCTCCTTCTTTGGCTCAGTATCAATTTTTGTGACATGTCTGAGGATGTTTTTCCGATATAAATACAAGTTGTTATGTTGTAATATAGGAGTATAAGGTTGAATTCTGTGCTCATATCAAGAACCGTATTCAGACTCCATGGCTATTGTTTATTTTCTCATGTTAATTTTGGATGTGTTACATAAATGCTCCCACACTTTTAAAGGGTTAAGTAAATGAGCCAAATGTCATGTGGAACAATGTCTAATGCCAGAATTTAAACTGTTCACAGCTTGTATTATGCTCATTTTCCAAAACATGCAACTATAAATATCTACAGTTTTTTTGTTGATAAGAATGTTATTTTCTTAAAATTGTTAACAAGCTTGGAGAGATCTGGATATTTGTATAAATACTGTATACTCCAGACATTCAAATATGGAATGTAAAATACATGAAACAATTGAAAAAAATATCTTTAGAAGTATAAAGTTTTATGTTATAAAGGAAGTTAAGAGCTTAGAACATTTACCTTTGCCATTGTATTTATTTTTTACCAAACTTCCATCAGTAATAACTGGGAATAATTTAGCTATTGCCGCTGTTTACTCTGCTACCGTCGGTATGTTATCCTTGGTTAAGGGTTAAAGTCCTCGCTTTGATATATGTATCTCAAAACAAATGTCGCGACAATGCAACTTGATTAAAATTGACAGCATAACAAAGAAGCAACATTATGTTATCACATGAGAAACTGCTTTCTTTCCATGTTCCATGGCTTAAGTGTATAATACTAAGAAAACCTCAAGCTACACTTGACCACTTGCTTCCTCTCACTTGTTGATAGAAAGCCAATTCTCCTTGTCACATAGATGCAATACTTCAGTATTAAACAATATCATCTTGTGAATAAATTAGAACTGAACCAAGGAAGAGAATGTCAAACAACTAGTAATCTTTATTTCACCTTTCATTCACTAAACCATTCTCATATTCTTTTCCTAGCTATTGATTACAAATAATAACTTTTCATGTTTTCCAAAGGAAAATATATAATATATATTAGATATTAATATATACAAAGAAATTAGATGACTTCATATTCATAAAAGGACCTCACTCAGTGTCAATGTTTTGAATGAATCATTTGTATAACTTGTTTATTTGATCAATAGATTTCATTAAAGTTGATCAATAGATGCATTTGCTTAAAGATGAAGCTATGTATAAATTTTCAATAATTGCTTTACAAATCAGACCTTGTCATGTCCTCTTCTAGGGAAGCTGTACCATTTTGCAATGTCATATATATCAAAATAAATCATTAGCTCATACCAGTATTGCCTTTCATTGATCTCGTATCTGTATTTACAACCTGGAAGGGTGACTTTTATGGAGTAAGGAAAACAGCTTGTGAAAAAAGATGTAACGTCTGGTTGTTAGACTATTAATTCTGGAAAAAATAAGTCATGTTTATTAAAATAAAACTTTATTTTATTATCTAATATTGCGAAATCATGTATAAGTTGTAATGCAATTGCAATCCAGTGGCCAACTAGGCATGCATAACATTACTATCTAGACTTATCTTTAGGTTTAAATAGTGAGAAGCATTTCTCTTCCTTTAAATGGAGTGGAAACAGTCATACTTTTTGCAATTGATTTATTGTCCTTGAGGTAATGCTTTTAAAAGTTCATATTTATGAGGTCTTTCACTGTAAGTTAAGTAGGAAATTTAAGAACTAAGGAACACACATCTTGAAAAAGCATCTATAAAAGTGCCTGATTTGGATACGTACTGCGATCATTTTTTGTAATGAAAATAATTAAACTAGTATAATTTGAAGGTTGACTGAACACAACTTTAATTCAATAAGGTAAATAACAGCCATTATGATAAAACTAAACTGAAGGTGTTCTATGATGGAAATAATGCAGTGTGTGATAATATTGATCTTGCCAATGGGGTATTTTACTGACAGTCATAATCATAAATGAAGACTGCAAGCATATCACAGACTCGAGAGCTGAAATTTACCACATGTAGAAGCTATCTGCCTGCATTATTCCACTCAGCATAGAACTGCAGAAGCAGCTTGTTTGATCATTTTTAACTCAAAAAAGAAAACACACACAACACACATTAAGTTAAATAAAATACATTCTAGAGAGGATCAATGATCAATTCCTATTCAAGTGGAACCACGCTGGGCTTATAACACTTGGGAGTTCAGATTTTATGGGAGCTCCAGCATCTTCACAAGGCAAACTTCTCAGCTACATTTTATACTCTTCGGAAAGATATGGGTAAATAAATCGATTGTAAGGGAGATTCACTGGGGTAGATTTTTGTCTTCACCAACTAGGTGGTAATCTGGCAGAGCAGTTTGCAATGGAATGAAAATTGGGTGCGTTCAGGAGATGGTGGGCAACGGCCCGATTACCTCTCGGGTGGTGTGGACAAAAATACATATCTTACTGCAGATTTTTCAGTTGTTTTTTATCCTACCAGTTTTTGAGATCTCAAGCCACCTTTAAAGATATAGGGGACAAAATTGCGTACTGCCCCAGTTGCAGCTACGAGGCGAGACTTCCTGTGCCAGGTGCAGAAGTCCCGCTCTGTCAGCTAAATTGGGTTTCCTGCCCCCCCCGAGAGGAAGTGGTGCGCAAAGACCCGTGCTCCATTTCCTCTTGGGATGGGACAGGGGCATTAACCTTTGGGAATTTTAAAGCGCTGGTGGGAACACAGGGCCCTCCCCTTCTATTAAAGGGGAGGGCACGCTGAGGACTCTGCATTAGGGAGAAGGGGCCACCGCTACATCACTAGGGAGTGGGGTGCCGTGGCAGCAGCCCAGCAGAGAAGCAGAGTTCCGGGCTGCAACATTGCAGCACGGACCCTACGATATGAAGATCGGAAGGCCGCAGCCTGTTTCACATTATGCGCAATGCACTTCCCTTTTAATTTTCACCCCACAAGTGACCTAAAGCCTCGGGGCAAAAGCGGGTCGCTGCGCACGGTGATGCACCATCATCGCTGGCGCAGCGGCCCGGGCGCTACTGGCAGGAGCGGGAGTCGGCGGCGGTGCCGTGCCCGGTGAAAAGTCATTTGTGCCCCGTTAGTGCCTCCCGGGGCTAACGGAAGTGCAAACGGCCCGAATTTCTCCCCCATAGATCGGTATAGCAAACCACAACTATCCTAGAATATGGATGAAGTACTTATACCTTCTGCGGTTCCTGACATGCTCGAGCTGAAGTTATGCTGAACTGGATTTATGATTTGGAGTTCATAAATGGTGAAAATGGATTCTCTAATGCCTCTCTATTTGTACCATTTTGTTCATCCCCAGCTCCTCCATCAGTATGAATTCTGCTGCACCATCAGTGGACGAGCCTTCAGCCACCTTGGTCCTACTCACGTACTCCTCGGTAAACCCTTCTCTCTCCTGATACTTTCCTCCCCACCTATGAAAGCCATCCCAACACCTATCTTTTCAATCACCTTTCCTAATTTTTCCATTAATGCTTGGTGTTCATTTCTCTGTGAAGCACCTTGGGATGTTTTCTGCATTTAAAGTGAAATATAAATGTATGTTGTTGGTTTCAATACTTTGAGAGTTTGGGGAGATATGTCCATTCCCCCATTGTGTTCTGTTCTAAAGAACGTCCTAACTCAAGTCCCAAAAGATTCTTGAGCCACTTACTCGGGAAGAGTAGCGGAGGTGGTTTCTACTCCCTTCCTCATGGCTTTTTATCTTCGAAGTACCTTCTCCTAGTTGGTCTTCAACTAGGGCTAGAGTCCCAGCTATCCTTTATGACGGGGAGGGAGGCACTGGCATCCATTGGATGCAAGTAACCCCCACTGGACATCAATCCAATATTCAGAGCCAACACTTTGGTCTCTGCTTGCCGTGGCTGTCCAGCCCAACCCTCCTTTTCTGTATCAGAGACTGGAATACCACTACTGAGCTAGTAGTTACTCTGTCCGAAAATAAGCACTTCGCTGAATATCAACCCAGTATGCATGGACTATATTCTAGTCTCCACTTGATCGCCAGTTTGGAGTGAACCCTTTACCTTCTGACTCAGAGGCGGGAATGCTACCACTAAGCCAAAGGCACACTATGTAGCACTATCTAAATAACTTGTCTGCCAGTACATCTGGATCTTACTTGGGTACTTGGTTCAAGAGATGAAAAAACTTTGGAAAAATCTCTTTCAGATTTTTGAAGCAAATATTGTCTGAAACTGACACTCTATAATATTAATTTCATCATGGCAATGAAAACTACTTTAGCTTCAGGCAAGTTGGAATTCAGAAAATGGACTCCACAACTTATTTTGCTTGAGATGTTACATTTCAACACATTATGCACATTATGATACTTAAGCCAGGACAAGAAGCCAAAACCTGCTGAATTCACCTTGTTAGAAATGTGTATTTGTAATACGTGCCATTCCTTCTCTGCCAGTGGACAAGGGTCTCTGCTGAGAACCATTTAACTGCCAAGGGAGTTCTATTTCTATGATGTAATTATCAATATATACCCATACCCAATAACCATAAAACAAAAATTTGCATTTCTATGGCACCTTAACATGGAAAAATGTCCCAAAGGCACTTTACAAAGGGAAACATTTGTTAAAGAGGTATAAATGCCAAGGTGGTGGGGATCTGAAATGCACTGCCTGAAAGGGTGGTAGAGGCAGAAACCCTCAACACATTTCAAAAAGTACTTGGATGTGCACTTAAAGAGTCGTGACCTTCAGGGCTACAGACCTAGTGCTGGAAGGTGGGATTAGGCTGGGTAGCTCTTTTTGGGCCGAATGGTCACATTCTGTTTCATAATGTTCTATGATTCTATGGCCCCAAAATTGGTGGCCTTGCCACCCACTGCCGCTTGCTGCTGCCGTGTTTTGCTGCCAGTATCCCCGCTGTGCCAGTTTCCACTCGGGCGGGAGGGGAGTACCGCTGGGAACTGTAGAGTACGTAGGCACCTTTAGTAATGACTTCACGAGGCAGGGTATGATACTTAAACTGTGTAGACCTGTAGTCCTTTATTTGCAGCTCCTGAGTGAGGACAAAAAGCTGTGTGTTCCTTTTTATATTGGGTTACCTGCAGTGTGCAGGTAACCCTTAGGTCTCCAGCAGCAGCACCCTCTGGTGTACAGGTAAGGTGTGTACAGTGTAAGGGTACATTCAGTGTTGCATAACAGTGTTACAGACACCACACAGTAAACAGGCATGCATACACAACAACACTTCCCCCCTAAGCATTTTTCATTTCCTTATTGTCATGCCGAGGGGAGGTGATCAGTGGTGGGCTATGGGAGGTTGTGGTGAGGGTTGTGTGGTTGCCAGGTGTGATCCCTGTGCTTGAGGCTGGCCTCATACGTTTCCCCTCCCTCACACACAGACCATGTGGGTGTTACTGTTGTGGGATCCCTCGGGGGGTAGCCATGGCAGCAGTGGATGGTGTGTATACACTGTGATGTGGGTAGTTGTGGGCAGGGCCACAAGACTGGGTGGGCTCCTTGTCCACCAATTTGGACGAGGGTCAGGTCATCCCAAGGTTTGCCAGGGAAGCTGGAGGGTATTGGCCTCATGCTCCTGGTGTTGGCCCTGGTGGCCAGGGATTGTAGGGCTGGTCTGGTACTAGTTGCCATTGGTGGTGGCTGGGCTGCCCATTGACCACTGTCCCTGTAGTGGGTCTGCTCCCACTGCCTGTATGTGTGTGCCCTGCAAGGGGCATCACATTCATTCCAAAGGTCCAGGCTGCATGGTCAGGTAGCCTGCTGGACCTGGGGGTCTCCCACAGGGGAATTCCATTGGCATCAGCATGGTCCCTGTAGGACCCAATGTTCTTTGGCAGTGTCCTACCGGACACCTTGGCTCTGATCACACAGAGTCAAGCCTGCATTATACATTCTAGCATTTGCATCACTTTTGGGTGTCCTGGTTTCAACAGACATGGTTACATTAGGCATTTCACATTCTTTATCATTATTGTTAAGCATAATAAATTTGTTCTTAACCTTACTGACACCTGCATTCATCTCATTAGTCACATTAGTTAAACCAGCATCACAATTCATGGTTACATTGCATACATTTTCATACTTGCACCCTTTAATTGCATCTTTAGCTTTAAAGTCCTTGTACTCAAATAGTTGAAACTTCTCCTTTAAATGTTTTTTGTTACCGGTCTCCTTTAAGGGAGCCTTCAAATCCGATTGGTCGCTCGGTGTCACATGATGCTCCTCCATGTTCACTCGTGGCATGGCGGAGGCCATTTTGATTGCAGGTTCTGCTGCTTGTGGTGCTGCAGCCATTTTCTGGTCTTGCTGCAGGTAGGCTGTGGTGCTCTTTTCTTCCACAGGTTCAATCCTGGATGTTGGGAATCCATTTCTTTCATCGATGTTCACCTCTTGGAGTGCTGCCCCAGCCCGGAAAGTGGAGTTTGGATCCTCAGTCTCGGAGATTTTGCCGGGATGCTGTGGGCAGTTGAGCTGGACAGTGAAACCTCCAGATGCTGCAATGGATCCATGTTCGAGGTCGATTGCCGGAGCCGGGAGGCCTGGGAGCAGCTGCGCTTGGACAGGCTGCCATTGTGGTCGATTGGTGGGATTCATCCAAAGTTCTTCAAAGGTTGCTTGGCTCATCACAGACTGGCTCGCCCTGTGTCGCTCTCCATAGAAACTGGGACGCTGTCGACGTCTACTTTCATCGCCCACGGAGAACTTTCAGTGGAGCAGGTATGAGTTCCATACTCTTCTTCCAGTGGTTGAGCAACTTCACCTTCCTCTGTGTCGGAGCCCCGGTGATCAGCCAACTCATCAGAGATGCGGTGAGTAAAGCTTTCTCTGCACATCCTTTGAAGGTGCCTTTTCTCTTTGCATGCATAGTCTTTGTAGTGGCACTGGTGGGCCCTGTGGTTTCCTCCACAGCGCCAGCACGGGGCTAGCCGGTTTGCCCCATGTGGCGGACTCAGGGTTGCGGGACTCGGGGCAGCGTTTCTGCCTTTAGAAGTATCAATGCGGTGCACTGCTCTCGTCGGTGCAGGTAACCCTTAGGTCTTCAGCAGCAGCACCCTCTGGTGTACAGGCAAGGTGTGTATAGTGCAAGGGTACATTCAGTGTTGCATAACAGTGTTACAGACATCATACAGTAAACAGGCGTGTATACACAACAGGAACTGCCCGCTGATGGCTGCTGGCAGCCAAGTAGCGCAAGTGTCCTCCCGCCCACTGAGCTGCCAGACTGGTGCGGGCGGGAGTCCACGGGAGTTGGCGCCAGCAGGGGTAAGGGCTGCTGCATGGAGGCAGGTCTAACCCCGATGGTAAGTATGAAGACCTGCAAAAAAATGTTAGTGAACATCTTTGAAATATTTTTTTTACAGCATCTTACCTGGATGGGGTCCCTTCAAGGTGTTCTGGTGTTTTTTTTTGGTAATGATTTTTATTTTCAGCTCCTCCACCCTCCCTGGGCCCGACTCCATCCTCGGCGGCACTTGGGTGGCAAGTGCATTTGCCACTGAGATTGAGAGTTCCCGTCCGCTGCTGCCCAGATTGACGGCGTAAGCCATTATTTTGCTGCCAGGCGGTACTGCCACCTTTTTTAAAGGAATCTTCCTGGCAAAGTACCGCCCCGTCTCTCGGCAGCCATTGGCGGTCCTTTGGGGGGCGCTTGGGCGGGCCTTGGCTTCGACCAAGTTCGGGCCCATATATGATTCTATGAAAGCTGGGAGAGTTATGAGAGGTGACTAAAATCTTGGTTGAAAAAATGAGTTTCAAGAAAGCTGTTAAAAGTAGGGAGAGAAGTAGACAGGGGTTTAGAGAGGGTGTTCGAAACAATAAGGTCGAGGAACTGACACCAATGGTGGGGTGTATCATCATCATCATCATCATCATCATCATAGGCAGTCCCTCGGAATGGAGGAAGACATGCTTCCACTCTTAAAATGAGTCCTTAGATGGCTGAACAGCCCAATACAAGAACCACAGTCCCTGTCACCGGTGGGACAGATAGTCATTCAGCATAAGGAAGGATGGGACAGATTTGCCGCACTTTCTTTCCGCTGCCTGCACTTGATTTCTGCATGTTCTCGGCGATGAGATTCGAGGAGCTCAGCGCCCTCCCGATTGCACTTCCTCCACTTAGGGCAATCTATGGCCAGGGACTCCCAGGTGTCAGTGGGGATGCACTTTATCATGGAGGCTTTGATGGTGCCCTTGTAACGTTTCCTCTGCCCACCTTTGGCTCATTTGCCATGAAGGAGTTCCGAGTAGAGCACTTGCTTTGGGAATCTCGTGTCTGGCATGTGGACAATGTGGCCTGCCCAGCGGAGTTGGTTGAGTGTGGTCAGTGCATCAATGCTGGGGATGTTGGCCTGGTCGAGGACGCTAATATTGGTGTATACAGGGATGGTGATAGACTGAAGTCCAAAGTTGAAGGACTGAAGATTGCTAAAGGGAACTGGATGAAATTGTAACAGTTAGGTGAGAAGATGAGGCATCAAGGTGTCCCTATCCAAACCTATTTCAAGTTGTAATTTTATTTTAAAATAAGTTGCAATTTAAAAAAAATGTTACGTCAAAATATGGTGGGGATTAGCTCTTCCATTATTCGATCCTGCCAAGAGCAAAGCCAGGGTAATATGTTGCCAATAGACAGTGCTGATGCTGTTGCAGTGTACAGTAAGTTTTGTTGATAACACACATTACACTTTTTAAATGTGGCCGCAGAACTATCATGCTTTTATCAATGACTGAATTAGAGCCATTCAAAAAATAACTTTAACATTTCCTGCAAATGAAGAATGCCGTGGGCAATCCACTGGTATTACTTCATCATTATAATACAACATTTACAATACAGCTTTATTATTGTTCTAAATGCCTCAGGCATTTGTTATTTTTATGTAGCATTCACTTGTTTTAGTGTTTTTATTGACAAATAATTGCTACCGCTAACTGCCAAGTGCTAATAATGTCAGAACCCTGAATGCTGATTAAATCGCAATTTAATCTGGTATTTAATGAATTGTTTGCTAATAGGGATAGGGCTGCAGTTAGTAAAGAAACTGAGGACAGCACTTGTAGTAGCTGTTTGTAATTGCAAATATTACAATATTATGTTATTTGCTACCTCATATTATTAATACTTTATCATTTTTGTTTGTATTTAGATCCGGCAGTGTATATAATGGATGACTAAGGCTGGAATTTTCTGGGGTGACAGCGGGCGCGATCGGTGATGGGTCAGGTGGGTAAGTTGTTATTATTGACAGCAGGTTGGGAACACGCTGTCATCTTGCTCCCATGCGTCTTTCTACCAGGCATTGTCTGTGATCGCGGAGCCGACCTGACCGCCAGCGGCAGGCGACCCAATTGAGATTATTATCAGGTAGTTGACAGGCACTTAAGAGCCTTTTTTCACTTACTTTCTAAATTTCCCTGCATGGCCATGGGATTCACGCAGCTCGGGCATCACGCCTGTCAACCTGAGGCATGAGTTTCATAGCCATTGCTCCAGCTGATTACTTGATAGCATGAAATGTACAGTAAAAGCTCCCTTAACAGATCTATGCTTGATTAATCCATATCTTTCCAAATGAAGATTTTCCTGTCCCTCAGGATTTTTGCCAATAATTTTCCCAGCACCGAGGTTAAGCTGACTGGCCTGTAATTACTCGGTCTATCCCTTTCTCCCTTTTTAAACAAAGGTACAATGTTAGCAGTCCTCCAGTCCTGTAGCCAGAGAAGATTGGAAAATGATGGTCAGAGCCTCTGCTATCTCCTCTTTTGCTTCTCTTAACAGCCTTGGATACATTTCATCGGCCTGGGGATTTATTCACTTCCAATGCTGCTAATCCCTTTAATACTTCCTCTCTCACAATCAGACAACGATGAGCCCCAACACCAGCAGTACCAAGCACAACAGAAGCACCAACAACAACAACAACACCAATCTTCTCCGCAATCATTTGATGCTGCACAGGACACAGGACATCAGCATCCGAGCACATTGCTGCCCGGGAGGCCAGGGATGGTCCCATCAAGGCCAGATTTAGTTACTTAATGTTGTGCACCCATATGATTGCCACATGATGCGCCAGGTTGGTACCACTCCACACCAACACCATAAAGCATCCCTACAATGACCAAACCACTCCTTTCACACTTATCACCATTGCGGAATGCACCGTTATGTCTCACTATTTCACTGCAACTCACTAAGCCAGTTCCAAAGGTGCACACAAATCTATCCAAGACTGGAAAATGTTGAAAATAAAGATTTTTTGTTTGACATCACATTAACAGAAACTTTACATAAACATTGAACAAAATACCCAAGTGTCTATCCTTGTGTGTTGTTAGTTGGTATGATTACACTAGGATGAGGGTGAGTGTGAGGGATGGGTAGTGAGATGGGGATATGATAATATCGGTAGAGAGAGGGGGATGGGTGGGGTTGCAAGGTATGTTGGTATGTGTAAGGATGTGCAGGAGTAAAAAGAAAAAAAGAAAGACTTGCATTTATATAGCGCCTTTCACGACCACTGGACATCTCAATGAATTGCTATTGGAGTGTGGGAAACGCGGCAGCCAACTTGCGCACAACAAACTCCCAAAAACAGCAATGTGATAATGACCAGATCATCAGTTTTTGTTATGTTGATTGAGGGACAAATATTGGCCAGGACACCGGGGATAAATCCCCTGCTCTTCTTCAAAATAGTGCCATGGGATTTCTTACATCCACCTGAGAGGGCAGACGGGACCTTGGTTTAACGTCTCATCCAAAAGATGGCACCTCCGACAATGCAGCAGCACTGCACTGGAGTGTCAGCCTAGATTTATGTGCTTAAGTCCCTGGAGTGGGACTCGAACCTACAACCTTCAGACTCAGAGGTGAGTGTGCGGGGTAGGGAAGGCAGAGTGTGATGGAGATGTGATGAGAGGTACAGCAGGATGTAGTTGAGTGTGCCTTTGTACTAACGTTTCCTGATCTAATGAGATCATTGAAACATTTGTGGCACTGCACTCGGGTGATCCTGACCACATCCCTGCTTGTGACCTCCTCTGCAATCTGCAACCAGGCTGTTTTGGTCTCCTGGGGAGGTCTCTTCCACCCATCAGAAGGGAAGAGGACCTCCCTGTGTGCTCTGACTCCCTTCCTAAGCATATGGAGGGAATCATCGGAGAACCTGGGTGCAGCACTCTGTGCAGTTATTATCAGCATTTGCAGGACTCCAATGCTGCAGATTATTACACAAAATATTACTCAGACGGTTCTGAGCGGACTGGCAGCAGCAGGAGCGGCAGCATAAAGGAGAGCTGAGAGAAGGCCAGGACATAGGCGGACTTGAGGGAGAGCGGTGGCATAAAGGAGAGCTGAGAGAAGGCCAGGACATAGGCGGACTTGAGGGAGAGCGGTGGCATAAAGGAGAGCTGAACAGCGAGTTTAAAAAAAAGAAAACAAGGAATAGCATCACAGGACAGTAGGTAGGTGATTGGTTGGTAAATATTGCAGCTCCTTTGCTCGCTCGGTTAAGTAAGTGGATTAAATTCGGAACTGGGATAATATTAACTATTATCACTTTATTGGATGAATCAATTAAACTAAATGAACTAATTAAAGCTATAAATTAAAAGTAAAAAAATAATTGTTTGAATAAATACTAATTATAGAAATAAAATACAATGAATAGAGATGGCAGGGTAGGTGGTGTGTTGTAACCTGCAAATTTGAAGTTAGTGTCAGCTGTGGCTCAGTGGATAACACACTTGCCTTTGAGTCAGAAGGTTGTAGGTTCAAGTCCCACTTCAGAAACTTGAGTACATTTAAAAAAAAATCTAGGCTAACACTCCAGTTGTGAAAGGTGCAATATAAATGTAAGTCTTTTTTTCCAATGAGATCCCGAGAAACCACATCTACAGTAATTACCTGCAGCTCGAGGAGCTTCGGCTCAGAGTTTTCGAGCTGTAGACATTGCGATGCATCAGGGAGGGGGAGAGTTACCTGGACACTTAGATTAAGCAGTACTTTAAAGTTTGCCAATTGTCAGGGACAGGAGGGTGTGACTGCGAGTCAGGAAGGTATGGGGACCCAGGATATAGTGATGGAGGAGCCTCAGCCCTTGGCATTGTCCAACAGGTACTTGCTGCCTGTATGGATGAGCACAAGGACTACAGGGAGGATGGGCAAACTGACTATGGCACCGTGGTACAGGAGGCCATTCAAATGGGGGGAGTAAAAAGGAATTTGGTAGTGGTAGGTGACAGTAAAGTCAGGGGGGATAGATACTGTTCTCTGCGACTGTGACATGAAGTTCCAGAAGTTGTTTTGCCTACCCGGTGCCAGGGTTAAGGATATGTCCTCGTGGCTGGAGAAGAACTTGGAGTGGGAGGGGGAGGATCCAGTTGTCATGGTCCACATAGGAACCAATGATATAGGTAGAACCAGGAATGAGGTTCTGGTGAGGGAGTTTGAGGAGCTAGAATCCAAATTAAAAAGCAAAACCTCAAAGGCAATGATCTCTGGATTGTTACTTGAGTAATGTGCAAATTGACATAGGGACAAATAAATTAGAGGTCTAAATGCTCAAAGAGTGGTGTGGGAGGAAGGGATTTCAGTTCATGGGGCACTGGCACTAGTACCGGGGAAAGAGGAAGCTGTACTGTTGGGATAGGCTCCACTTAAACTTGGCTGGGACCAGTGTCCTGGTGAACCAAATAACTCGGTCAGTAGACAGAGCTTTAAACTAATAAAGGAGGGTGGGGCAGGGGCGGGGGAGGATTCAGGAAACAGTAAATTTTAAAGTAGCAAGAGAAATGTCAACGCTCTAGAGCAGAGTAAAAATATTGGGTATAATTTGTGGTAAAAATAAGCTGAGTGGGTCAGGAAGGGACAGAGTGAGTAACAACGGTAATAAGGCATCAGAGACTACAGTAATATCAGGGAAGAATAGAAATAAGTCAAATCTAAAGGCACTATATATTAATGCACGAAGCATTCGCAACGAAATTGATGAATTAATAGCACAGATAGAAATTAATAGGTTTGATCTAATAGCCATTACGGAGACGTGGTTGCAAAGTGGCCAAGGTTAGGAACTAAATATTCTAGGATACTTAACGTTTTGAAGAGGTAGGCAAAATAGAAAAGAGGGAGGGGTAGGCTTGATAATAAAGGATGGGATAAGGACAGTAGAGAGAAAGGATCTTATCTCCAAAAATCAAGAAGTAGGATCCATTTGGGTGGAGCTAAGAAACAGCGAGGAGCAGAAAACATTGGTGGGAGTTGTTTATAGACCGGAAATAGTAGTGGTAATGTAGGGTACAGTATAAATCAGGAAATTAGGAATGCATGTAATAAGGGTAATGCAGTAATCATGGAGGACTTTAATCTACATACAGACTGGGCAAACCAAATCTGCAGTAATAGTGTAGATTCAAATTCATGGAATGTATACAAGATAGTTTTCCAGACAGTTTTCTAGATCAGTATATTGAGGAACCAACTAGGGAACAGGCTGTTTTTGATCGAGTATTGTACAATGAGAAAAGGTTAATTAATTAGCTTATCGTAAAGGGGCCTTTAGGGAAGAATGACCATAATATGATAGAATTTTATATTGAGTTTGAAAATGATTTAGTTGAATCCGAAACTAGGGTCTTAAATCTAAACAAAGCAAACTACATATGTATGAGGGGAGAGTTGGCTAAGGTAAATTGGGAAATAACATGAAAAGGTATGACGGTAGACAAGCAATGGATAGCATTTAAAGAATAAATACATAATTTACAACAAATAGAGATTCCTTTAAGGCACAAAAACCCCACAGGAAAAGTGGTCCAACTGTGGCTAACAAGAGAAGTTAAAAATAGTATTAGATCAAAGGAAGAGGCTTATAATGTTGCCAAAAAGAGAAATATTAAACAGATAGGATTCTTGTAGGTTTAAGCAGAGACAAACAAGCAAGCTAGCTTAGTTAATTGGCCAGCTAGTAAAAACTGGTTCCCTAAGCAGGCCAGTGGTGAGTCAGCTAGAAACAGTATAAAAAGTGAGGGCTTGGTGCAGACTTGCTCGAAGTGCAGCGGTAGGGTGGTCAGAGTGCAAAGGTAAGAGTTTGGTAAGTGGGAGCGGGAGGTGTTGCTTTGTCTTGTTTTCCCCACCAGTGCTGACTCCCCAACCTGGGAGGAAAAGAAAATAAAGTGTGATGTCACAGCCACGAGGGTAAGTGATTGGCTGGTTGATTGGTGAGTAGTTTTTCTTTTTTCCTTATCTTGTCAGTAAGAAACCTTTGGCATTGTTGCCACATTAGGTTATTTTAAGGATTAAGTCATGGCAGAAAAGCCCTGGCCCATGTCATGCTCCTCCTGTGCCATGTGGGAAATCAGGGACGCTTCCAGTGTCCCTGACGATTATGTGTGCAGGAGGTGTATCCAGCCGCAGCTCCTGTTAGACCGCATGATGGCACTGGAGCTATGGATGGATTCACTTTGGAGCCTGCGCGATGCTGAGGATGTCGTGGATAGTACGTTCAGTGAGTTGGTCACACTGCAGGGAAAGGTTACAAAAGCAGATAGGGGATGGGTGACCATCAGGCAGAGCAGGAGTAGGAAGGTAGTGCAGGAGTCCCCTGCAGTCATCTCCCTCCAAAACAGATATACCGCTTTGGATATTGTTAGGGGAGATGGCTCACCAGGGGAAGGCAGCAGCAGCCAAGTTCATGGCACCGTGGGTGGCTCTGCTGCACAGGAGGGCAGGAAAAAGAGTGGAAGAGCTATAGTGATAGGGCATTCTATTGTGAGGGGGATAGATAGGCGTTTCTGTGGTCGCAACCGAGACTCCAGGATGGTATGTTGCCAGGGTCAAGGATGTCTCGGAGTGGCTGCAGGGCATTTTGAAGGGGGAGGGTGAACAGCCAGTTGTCGTGGTGCATATCGGTACCAACGATATAGGCAAAAAGCAGGATGAGGACCTACAAGCTGAATTTAGGGAGCTAGGAGTTAAATTAAAAAGTAGGACCTCAAAGGTAGTAATCTCAGGATTGCTACCAGTGCCACATGCTAGTCAGATTAGAAATAGCAGGATAGCTAAGATGAATACGTGGCTTGAGGAGTGGTGCAAGAGGGAGGGATTCAAATTCCTGGGACATTGGAACCAGTTCTGGGGGAGGTGGGACCAGTACAAATTGGACAGTCTGCACCTGGGCAGGATTGGAACCAATGTCCTAGGAGGAGTGTTTGCTCGTGCTGTTGGGGAGGGGTTAAACTAATCTGGCAGGGGGATGGGAACCTATGCAGGGAGACCGAGGGAAATAAAATGGGGGCAGAAGCAAAAGATAGAAAGGAGAATAGTAAAAGTGGAGGGCAGAGAAACCCAAGGCAAAAATCAAAAAGGGCCACATTACAGCAAAATTTTAAAGGGGCAAATAGTGTTAAAAAGACAAGCCTGAAGGCTCTGTGCCTCAATGCGAGGAATATTCGTAATAAATTGGATGAATTAACTGCGCAGGCAGCTAGTAACGATTATGATATAATTGGGATTACGGAGCCATGGCTCCAGGGTGACCAAGGCTGGGAACTCAGCATCCAAGGGTATTCAACATTTGGGAAGGATAGACAGAAAGGAAAAAGAGGTGGGGTAGTTTTGCTGGTTAAAGAGGAAATTAACGCAATAGTAAGAAAGGACATTAGCTTGGATGCTGTGGAATCTGTATGGGTGGAGCTGCGGAATACCAAAGGGCAGAAAACGCTAGTGGGAGTTGTGTACAGACCACCAAACAGTTGTAGTGAGGTTAGGGATGGCATCAAACAAGAAATTAGGAATGCATGCAATAAAGGTACAGCAGTTATCATGGGCGACTTTAATCGACATATAGATTGGGCTAACCAAGTTGGTAGCAATGCGGTGGAGGAGGATTTCCTGGAGTATATTAGGGATGGCTTTCTAGACCAATATGTTGAGGAACCAACAAGAGAGCTGGCCATCCTAGACTGTGTAATGAGAGAGGACTAATTAGCAATCCTGTTGTGCGAAGCCCCTGGGGAAGAGTGATCATAATATGGTAGAATTCTTTATTCGGATGGAGAGTGATAGTGTTAATTCAGAGACTAGAGACCTGAACTTAAGGAAAAGTAACTTCGATGGTATGAGTTGTGAATTGGCTAGGATAGACCGGCAAATGAGTTGACAGTGGATAGGCAATAGCAGACATTTATAGATTACATGGATGAACTTCAACAATTGTACATCCCTGTCTGGAGTAAAAATAAAAAGGGGAAGGTAGCTCAAACGTGGCTAACAAGGGAAATTAGGGATAGTGTTAAATCCAAGGAGGGGGCATATAAATTGGCGAGAAAAAGCAGCAAAACCTGAGGACTGTGAGATATTTAGAATTCAGCAGAGGAGGACAAAGGATCTAATTAGGAGGGGGGAAATAAAGTATGAGAGGAAGCTTGCAGGGAACATAAAAACTGACTGCAAAAGCTTCTATAGATATCTGAAGAGAAAAGCTTAGTGAAGACCAACGTAGGTCCTTTGCAGTCAGAATCAGGTGAATTTATAATTGGGAACTAAGAAATGGCACACCAATTGAATAAAAACTTTGGATCTATCTTCACTAAGGTAGACACAAATAACCTTCTGGAAATACTAGGGGTTCGAGAGTCTAGCAAAAAGGAGGAACTGAAGGAAATCCTTATTAGTCAGGAAATTGTGTTAGGGAAATTGATGGGATTGAAGGCTGATAAATCCCCAGGGCTTGATAGGCTGCATTCCAGAGTACTTAAGGAAGTGGCCCTAGAAATAGTGGATGCATTGGTGATCATTTTCCAACATTCTATTGACTCTCGATCAGTTTCTATGGACTGGAGGTTGCGAATGTAACCCCACTTTTTAAAAAAGGAGGGAGAGAGAAAACAGGGAATTATAGACTGGTTAGCCTGACATCGGTGGTGGGACAAATGTTGGAATCAATTATTAAAGATAAAGTAGCAGCGCATTTGGAAAGCAGTGACAGGATTGGTCCAAGTCAGCATGGATTTATGAAAGGGAAATCATGCCTGACAAATCTTCTAGAATTTTTTCAGGATGTAACTAGTAGAGTGGACAAGAGAGAACCAATGGATGTTGTGTATTTGGACTTTCAAAAGGCTTTTGACAAGGTCCCTTACAAGAGATTAGTGTGCAAAATTAAAGCACATGGTATTGGGGGTAATGTATTGACGTGGATAGAGAACTGGTTGGTAGACAGGAAGCAGAAAGTCAAAATAAATGGGTTCTTTTCAGAATGGCAGGCAGTGGCCAGTGGGGTGCTGCAAGGTTCAGTGCTGGGACCCCAGCTATTTACAATATACATCAATGATTTAGATGAAGGAATTGAATGTAATATCTCCAAGTTTGCAGATGACACGAAGCTGGATGGTGGTGTGAGCTGTGAGGAGGATGCTAAGAGACTGCAGGGTGAATTTGACAGGTTAGGTGAGTGGGCAAATGCATGGCAGATGCAGTGTAATGTGGATAAACGTGAGGTTATCCACTTTGGTGGCAAAAACAGGAAGACAGAATATTATCTGAATGGTGACAAATTAGGAAACGGGGAGGTGCAACAAGACCTGGGTGTCATGGTACATCAGTCATTGAAGTTTGGCATGCAGGTACAGCAGGTGGTGAAGAAGGCAAATGGCATGTTGGCCTTCATAGCTGGAGGATTTGAGTATAGGAGCATGGAGGTCTTACTGGAGTTGTACAGAGCCTTGGTGAGGCCACACCTGGAATATTGTGTTCAGCTTTGGTCCTCTAATCTGAGGAAGGGCATTCTTGCTATTGAGGGAGTACAGCGAAGGTTCACCAGACTGATTCCCAGGATGGCAGGACTGACATATGAGGAGAGACTGGATCAACTGGGCTTGTATCCACTGGAGTTTAGAAGAATGAGAGGGGATCCCATAGAAACATATAAAATTCTGACAGGATTGGACAGTTTAGATGCAGGAAGAATGTTCCCGTTGCTGGGGAGTTCCAGACCCAGGGGTCACAGTCTAAGAATAAGGGGTAAGCCATTTAGAACTGAGATGAGGAGAAACTTCTTCCCTCAGAGAGTAGTTAACCTGTGGAATTCTCTACCGCAGAAAGTTGTTGAGGCCAGTTCGTTAGATATATTCAAAAGGGAGTTAAATATGGCCCTTACAGCCAAAGGGATCAAGAGGTATGGAGAGAAAGCAGGAAAAGGGTACTGAGGTTGAATGATCAGCCATGATCTTATTGAACGGCGGTGCAGGCTCGAAGGCCGAATGGCCTGCTCCTGCACCCAGTTTCTATGTTTCTATGTTTCTAAGCCTGAGGATTTTAAAATTCAACAAATGGGGACCAAGAAAATGATAAAGAAAGGGAATATAGAATATGAGAGTAATCTAGCGAGAGACATAAAAACAGGTTGTAAAAGCTTCTATAGGTAAATAAAAAGGAAAAAATTTGTGAAAATAAATGTGGGTCCCTTACAGGCTGAGACAGGAGAAATGGGGAATAAGGAAATGGCAGAGAAATTAAACAAATACTTTGTGTCTGTCTTTGTGGAAGAAGATGCAAAAACTTGCCAGAAATAGTGGAGAACCAAGGGTCTAGCGAGAATGAAGATCAGAAAGAAAATAGTATTCGTAAAAAAAAGGTACTGGAAAAATTAATGGGACTGAAAGCCGATAAATTCCCTAGACATGATGGCCTACATTCTCGGAGTTTGAAAGAGACGGCTATAGAAATAGTGGATGCATTTGTTGTCATCATCCAAAATTCCATACATTCTAGAATAATTCCCATGGATTGTAAGGTAGAAAATTTAACATAAGAACATAAGAACATAAGAAATAGGAGCAGGAGTAGGCCATTTCGCCTCTCGAACCTGCTTCACCATTCAATAAGAACATGGCTGATCTGATCCTGGACTCAACTCCACTTCTCCGCCCGCTCCCCATAACCCTTGACTCCCTTATCATTCAAAAATCTGTCTATTTCCACCTTAAATATATTCAAAGACCCATTTGATAGATTAAAGTCCCCCATGATTACTGTATTATCCTTATTACATGCGTTTCTAATTTCCTGATTTATACTCTGCCCTACATTACAACTCTGGAAGTCAAGATGGTGGATGGGATAGCAGCTCCCTAGGGAGCTCCTCTGGCTATCAGCTGCCATCCTTCACCTCTCTCTCCCTCAACCTTCCACCCCCCCCTGCCCCCCCACTGTCTAAGCTCCCTCTGGCCATAACTTTGATTCCCCCAAAGTATTTTCCTACCCTAAAATACATGCTGCAAGGGCCCACTGCCCATCCCCCGTCCCCCAACCATGACTTACTTTCCAGATTGACCTCCCTGCTGCCAAATCCCTCCAACTGGACCGTCGCTTCTCGCTCCCACTGGCCAACTCAGCTGCTCCAACCAATCCCTGGCGATCTTAATGGCACTGAGCATCCGACCAGCTTCGACTATAGGTTTGGACCCTACCTTCACTCCTCACCTTCATGCACGAGCCTTCCCACCAGCAATGTTCGGGCTTCCACCCCTCCGTCGAAGTCCGGGTCTCCATCCCTCCCACTATGTTCGGGCTTCCCTCCCACCGGTGACGTTCAGGCCTCCATCCCTCCAGGAATGTCCTGACCTTCATTCCACCGGTGATGTTCTGGCCTCCCTTGGCCTCTTGCCCCACTCAATGGCGGAGTCTCTGTCGGGCACGTGATGTGCACAATAGCTGTGGTCACTCTGACCTATTTGACCTCTCCTCCTTCCACAAATTGAACCTCTGACCATCCCAATGCCTGCCCTCAGCCAGACCTCAGTTTTCTCACCACCTCTCCGAAGGATGCTGCTCAGTGCCAAGCTTACGGCTCGCATCCCGCCGTAGGCAACTAGACTCATACATTAATGCCTGGCCTCCAGTCATCTTGGACCGCCTTGCCACTGGATCAAGACCTTGCTCTGCTAAGCCTGTGTGGTAGCCGGTGTGCAACGGCCACCCCACATTAAAAGAACTCAAGCACAGGCACCTTGCACCCTTCAAAATGAAGTTCGGGACCTGGAATGTCAGGACTCTCATGGACAACACCAATAGCGACAGACCAGAACACCGCACCATCATCGTTGCCTGGGAACTTAGATGCTTCGATTTCGACACTGCCTCCCTAAGCGAGACCCAGCGGGCAGGGGAAGGCCAGCTCAAAGAACAAGGTGGAGGTTACACCTTCTTCTGAAAAAGCAAACCAGAGGAAGAATGCTGCCTCCACGGAGTCGGTTTCGCCATCAAGAACACGAGCTGGTCGACCGCCTCAGAGACTCCCCCTGCGGGATTAGCGAACGTCTCACGACTCTCTGACTCACCCTATCCTGGAACCAGTGATCCACAGTTAACAGTGCGTATGACTTAATACTCGACGCAACAGATGAGGCCAAAGAGGGATTTTACTCCAGCCTCGAACAATCCCTGTCCTACGATCCTACGGACGACAAACTGATCCTCCTTGGCGACTTCAACGCCAGAGTTGGTAAGGACACAGACCTCTGCGGAGGCGTGATCAGCAGAGGGTGGGTAGGGAAAACCAACTCCAGCGGCCCCCTGCTCCTGACAAAATGCCAAGAACACGACCTTGTCCTCACCAACACCTTGTTCCACCAGAGGGACAAGTGGAAGACATTGTGGCAACAAACTCGTTTCAAGCATTGGCACCTGCTCGACTACATCATTCGAGCAAGGGATCGCAAGGGCGTGCCCGCATCATGTTCCGTCCATTCCGTCATCAACAGCAATATAGCCCCAAAGGGACGACGGCAACAGAAGCCACAGAAAAATCAATGCCGGGATACTCAAAGACGCAGCTAAGAGAGCCCTATACAGCCAGCTAACCTGGTGACCCTTGATGCCCCTGAGACGCAGAGTGCCCACAGCACTTGGTCTGCCATCCAGGCCATCATAACCAGTGCCTGCAAAGAGACGCTCGGTCATTCAACCAGGAAACGCCAGGACTGGTTTGATGAGAATGACCAGGAGATCCAAGAACAACCCAACTCGGGAGCAGCAAAGCAGCTTTACAGATGGCTTAAGGCCGAGGTCCAACAAAAAACCCGCGACCTTCAGAATAAGTGGTGGGTGGAGAAAGCACAGGAGATTCAGCAGCTGGCCAACAGCCATGATGTGCGAGGATTCTTCACCGCAGTCAAGTCCACGTATGGCCCAAGCACTCAAGGCCCCACCCCACTGCTGGCCAAGAACGGGGAGACACTGATCAAGGATATCAAGGTAGTCAGCACCCGCTGGAAGGAGCACTTCGAAGATTTCCTTCATCGAGACTCTGCCTTTGACATGAGTGTCCTCGACTCCATCCTGCAGCATGCTACCTGCCATCATCTCAGCAAAACCCCAGCCTTGCATGAAGTAGAAAAGGCCATCCGCCAGCTCAAGAACAACAAGGCATCGGGAGCGGATGGAATCCCCGCTGAGGCACAAAAGTATCATGGAGGGGCACTATTAGCATGAATTCATGACCTCATCCCTCTCATCTGGAAGGAGGAGAGCATGCTGGGTGATCTCAGAGATGCAGTAATCGTTAAAAAAAGGAACAAGTCCAACTGTGGCAACTACAGAGGAATCTCCCTGCTGTTGGCCACTGGGAAAGTCATCACTAGAATCCTCCTCAACCGTCTTCTCCCCGTGGCTGAGGAGTTCCTCCCAGAGTCACAATGTGGATTCTGTCCACTATGGGGTACAATGGACATGATCTTTATAACACGACAATGGCAAGAGAAATGCAGGGAACAGCACCAGCCCTTGTACATGGCTTTCTTTGACCTCATAAAGGTCTTTGACACTGTTAAACACAAGGGACTATGGAGCGTCCTCCTCTGTTTCGGCTGCCCTCAAAATTTTGTCACCATCCTCCGCCTGCTCGATGAAGACATGCAAGCCGTGATCCTGACCAACGGATCCACCACAGACCCAATCCACATCCGGACCGAGGTCAAGCAAGGCTGCGTCATCGCACCAACCCTCTTCTCGATTTCCTCACTGCAATGTTCCATCTCACACTCAACAAGCTCCCCGCTGGAGTGGAACTAAACTATAGAACCAATGGGAACCTGTTCAATCTTTGTCGCCTCCGGGCTAGATCCAAAACTGTCCCATCCTCTGTCGTCGAACTACAGTACGCGGATGACGCTTGCGTCTGCGCACATTCAGAGGCTGAACTCCAAGCCATCGTTAACGTCCTCACCGAGGCATATGAAAGCATGGGCCTTATACTAAACATCCGTAAGACAAAGGTCCTCCACCAACCTGACCCCGTCACACAGCACTGCCCTTCAGTCATCAAGATCCACAGCGCGGCCTTGGACGACGTGGACCACTTTCAATACCTCGGGAGCCTATTATCAGCAAGGGTAGACATCGAAGACGCGGTTCAACACCGCCTCCAGTGCGACAATGCAGCCTTCGGTCGCCTGAGGAAGAGCGTGTTCGAAGATCAGGCCCTCAAATCTGGCACCAAGCTTATGGTCTACAGGGCTGTAGTAATACCCGCCCTCCTGTATGGCTCAGCGACGTGGACCATATACGGTAGACATCTCAAATCGCTGGAGAAATACCACCAACGATGTCTCCGCAAGGTCCTGCAAATCCCCGGGAGGATAGATGCAACAATGCCAGTGTTCTTGATCAAGACAACATCCTCAGCATCGAAGCACTGACCACACTCAACCAGCTCCGTTGGGTGGGCCACATTGTCCGCATGCCCGACACAAGACTCCCAAAGCAAGCGCTCTGCTCGGAATTCCTGCATGGCAAACGAGCCCCAGGTGGGCAGAGGAAACGTTTCAAGGGCACCCTCAAAGCTTCCTTCATAAAGTGCAACATCCCCACTGACATCTGGGAGTCCCTGGCTAAAGACCGCCCTAATGGAGGAACAGCATCCGGGAGGGCGCTGAGCACCTCGAGTCTAGTCACCGAGAGCATGCAGAAAACAAGCACAAGCAGCGGAAGAAGCGTGCAGCAAACCAGACTCCCCACCCACCCTTTCCTCCAATGACTGTCTTTCCCACCTGTGACAGAGACTGTAATTCCCGTATTGGACTGTTCAGCCACCTGAGAACTCACTTTTAGAGTGGAAGCAAGTCTTCCTCGATTTCGAGGGACTGCATATGATGATGATGTTTGGGGTCTCTTAACCCCACTATTTAAGAAAGGAAGGGGAAAGAAAACGGAGAACTATACACCAGTTAGCCTGACATCAGTTGTAGGGAAAATGCTAGAATCTATTATTAAGGACGTGATAATCAGGGCATTTAGAAAATAATAATAAAATTGGGCAGAATCAACACAGATTTATGAAAGAGAAATCATGTTTGACAAATCTGTTAGAGTTTTTTCAGGCTGTAACTAGCAGAATAGATAAGTGGGAACCAGTGGATGTGGTGTATTTGGATTTCCAGAAGGCATTCAATCATTTGGGCCTGGACATAGTGGATAGTAAGGGTCTATTTCCATTGGTGGAGGGGGCTATTACGAAGGGGCATAGTTTTAAGGTGGTTGGTGGAAGGTTTAGATGGGATTTGAGGGGGGGGCTTCTTTACACAGAGGGTTGTGGGGATCTGGAATTCGCTGCCAAGAAGAGTGGTGGATGCAGAAACCTTCACCACTTTTAAGAGATGGTTGGATGGGCACTTAAAGTGCCGTCATCTGCAGGGTTACGGACCGAGAGCTGGTAATTGGGATTAGACTAGATGACCTTTTGTTGGTTGGTGCAGATATAATGGTAAGTACTGCAGGGAATAGAATAAGGCTAGGGTGATCTGGACTAGTTTCGATCGCCTGGATGGGTTGGTGAGGAATTTTCCCAGATTTTTTCTCCCTAAATTGGCCTGGGTTTTTATCTGTTTTTTGCCTCTCCCAGGAGATCACATGGCTCCAGTTGGGGTGGAGTGTAGATGTTTTTAGTATAAGGGGTGTTGCAGTGGTGTGGGGCAGACTGGTTGGGCTGGGTGCTCTTTGCCTTTCCATTGTTGTTCATGGGTTTGTATGTAACCTTTAGGGCTGCTAACGAAGGGCCGTGCGGCTCTTTGTCGGCCGGCGCAGACATGATGGGCCGAAATGGTCTCCTTCTGCGCTGTAAATTTCTATGTTTCTATGTTTCTAATAAAGTGCCACACAAGAGATTATGAACCAAAATTAGGGTTCATGGAATTGAGGATAATATACTAGTATGGATTGAGGATTGGTTAAAGGACAGAAAACAGAGAGTAGGAATAAAAGCTTCATTTTCGACTTGACAGGCTATAACTAGTGGTGGACTGCACGGATCAGTGCTTCGGCCTCAGCTATTCATAATATATGTCAATGATTTGGATGAGGGGACCAAATGTAATATATCCAAGTTTGCTGATGATACAAAGCAAGGTAGGAATGTAAGTTGTGAGGAGGATGCAAAGAGTCTTCAAGGGGATAAAGACAGGCTAAATGAGTGGGCAAGAACATGGCAAATGGAATATGATGTGGAGAAATGTGAAGTTATCCACTTTGGTATAAAAAAATAGAAAAACAGAATATTTTATAAATGGTGAGAGAGTGGGAAATGTTGGTGTTCAGAGGGACCTGAGTCTCCTTGTACACGAATCATTGAAAGTTAACATGCAGGTACAGCAAGCAATTAAGAAAGCTAATGGTATTTTGGCCTTTATTACAAGAGGATTTGAGTATAAGGAGGAGGAGTTAAACTAATATGACAGGGGGATGGGAACCAATGCAGGGAGACAGAGGGAGACAAAAGGGAGGCAGAGGCAGGAGACGGAGGGGAGATGGGGGGGGTGGGGGGCGGAGAGGCCCGGGGCGGGGAACAGGAAGGGCCACTGTGCGGCAGAATTCTAAAAGGACAAAGGGTGTTAAAAAATCAAGCCTGAAGGCTTTGTGTCTTCATGCAAGGAGTATCCGCAATAAGGTGGATGAATTAACTGTGCAAATAGATGTTAACAAATATGATGTGATTGGGATTACGGAGACGTGGCTCCAGGATGATCAGGGCTGGGAATTCAACATCCAGGGGTATTCAACATTCAGGAAGGATAGAATAAAAGGAAACGGAGGTGGGGTAGCATTGCTGGTTAAAGAGGAGATTAATGCAATAGTTAGGAAAGACATTAGCTTGGATGATGTGGAATCTATATGGGTAGAACTGCAGAACACCAAAGGGCAAAAAACGTTAGTGGGAGTTGTGTACAGACCTCCAAACAGTAGTAGTGATGTTGGGGAGGGCATCAAACAGGAAATTAGGGGTGCATGCAATAAAGGTGCAGCAGTTATAATGGGTGACTTTAATATGCACATAGATTGGGCTAGCCAAACTGGAAGCAATACAGTGGAGGAGGATTTCCTGGAGTGCATAAGGGATGGTTTTCTAGACCAATATGTCGAGGAACCAACTAGGGGGGAGGCCATCTTAGACTGGGTGTTGTGTAATGAGAGAGGACTAATTAACAATCTCATTATGCAAGGCCCCTTGGGGAAGAGTGACCATAATATGGTGGAATTCTGCATTAGGATGGAGAATGATACAGTTAATTCAGAGACCATGGTCCAGAACTTAAAGAAGGGTAACTTTGAAGGTATGAGGCGTGAATTGGCTAGGATAGATTGGCGAATGATACTTAAGGGGTTGACTGTGGATGGGCAATGGCAGACATTTAGAGACCGCATGGATGAATTACAACAATTGTACATTCCTGCCTGGCGTAAAAATAAAAAAGGGAAGGTGGCTCAACCGTGGCTATCAAGGGAAATCAGGGATAGTATTAAAGCCAAGGAAGTGGCATACAAATTGGCCAGAAATAGCAGCGAACCTGGGGACTGGGAGAAATTTAGAACTCAGCAGAGGAGGACAAAGGGTTTGATTAGGGCAGGGAAAATGGAGTACGAGAAGAAGCTTGCAGGGAACATTAAGGCGGATTGCAAAAGTTTCTATAGGTATGTAAAGAGAAAAAGGTTAGTAAAGACAAATGTAGGTCCCCTGCAGTCAGAATCAGGGGAAGTCATAACGGGGAACAAAGAAATGGCAGACCAATTGAACAAGTACTTTGGTTCAGTATTCACTAAGGAGGACACAAACAACCTTCCGGATATAAAAGGGGTCAGAGGGTCTAGTAGGGAGGAGGAACTGAGGGAAATCTTTATTAGTCGGGAAATTGTGTTGGGGAAATTGATGGGATTGAAGGCCGATAAATCCCCAGGACCTGATGGACTGCATCCCAGAGTACTTAAGGAGGTGGCCTTGGAAATAGCGGATGCATTGACAGTCATTTTCCAACATTCCATTGACTCTGGATCAGTTCCTATCGAGTGGAGGGTAGCCAATGTAACCCCACTTTTAAAAAAAGGAGGGAGAGAGAAAACAGGGAATTATAGACCAGTCAGCCTGACCTCAGTAGTGGTTAAAGTGATGGAATCAATTATTAAGGATGTCATAGCAGCGCATTTGGAAAATGGTGACATGATAGGTCCAAGTCAGCATGGATTTGTGAAGGGGAAATCATGTTTGACAAATCTTCTGGAATTTTTTGAGGATGTTTCCAGTAAAGTGGACAAAGGAGAACCAGTTGATGTGGTATATTTGGACGTTCAGAAGGCTTTCGACAAGGTCCCACACAAGAGATTAATGTGCAAAGTTAAAGCACATGGGATTGGGGGTAGTGTGCTGACGTGGATTGAGAACTGGTTGTCAGACAGGAAGCAAAGAGTAGGAGTAAATGGGTACTTTTCAGAATGGCAGGCAGTGACTAGTGGGGTACCGCAAGGTTCTGTGCTGGGGCCCCAGCTGTTTACATTGTACATTAATGATTTAGACGAGGGGATTAAATGTAGTATCTCCAAATTTGCGGATGACACTAAGTTGGGTGGCAGTGTGAGCTGCGAGGAGGATGCTATGAGGCTGCAGAGTGACTTGGATAGGTTAGGTGAATGGGCAAATGCATGGCAGATGAAGTATAATGTGGATAAATGTGAGGTTATCCACTTTGGTGGTAAAAACAGAGAGACAGACTATTATCTGAATGGTGACAGATTAGGAAAAGGGAAGGTGCAACGAGACCTGGGTGTCATGGTACATCAGTCATTGAAGGTTGGCATGCAGGTACAGCAGGCGGTTAAGAAAGCAAATGGCATGTTGGCCTTCATAGCGAGGGGATTTGAGTACAGGGGCAGGGAGGTGTTGCTACAGTTGTACAGGGCCTTGGTGAGGCCATACCTGGAGTATTGTGTACAATTTTGGTCTCCTAACTTGAGGAAGGACATTCTTGCTATTGAGGGAGTGCAGCGAAGATTCACCAGACTGATTCCCGGGATGGTGGGACTGACCTATCAAGAAAGACTGGATCAACTGGGCTTGTATTCACTGGAGTTCAGAAGAATGAGAGGGGACCTCATAGAAACGTTTAAAATCCTGACGGGTTTAGACAGGTTAGATGCAGGAAGAATATTCCCAATGTTGGGGAAGTCCAGAACCAGGGGTCACAGTCTAAGGATAAGGGGTAAGCCATTTAGGACCGAGATGAGGAGAGACTTCTTCACCCAGAGAGTGGTGAACCTGTGGAATTCTCTGCCACAGAAAGTGGTTGGAGCCAATTCACTAAATATATTCAAAAGGGAGTTAGATGAAGTCCTTACTACTTGGGGGATCAAGGGGTATGGCGAGAAAGCAGGAAGGGAGTACTGAAGTTTCATGTTCAGCCATGAACTCATTGAATGGCGGTGCAGGCTAGAAGAGCTGAATGGCTTGCTCCTGCACCTATTTTCTATGTTTCTATGTTTCTATAAGAGTAAAGATGTCTTATTGCAATTATATAGGGCCCTGGTGAGACCACACCTGGAGTATTTTGTACAGTTTTGGTCTTCTTACCTAAGGAAGGATATACTTGCCATAGAGGGAGTGCAACAAAGGTTCACCAAACTGATTCCTGGGATGGGGGGATTGTCCTACGAGGAGAGATTGAGTAGACTAGGCCTATATTCTCTAGAGTTTAGAAGAATGAGAGGTGATTTCATTGAAATATACAAAATTCTTACAGGTCTTGACAGTGTAGATGCAAGGAGGATTTCTCCCCTTGCTGGGGAGTCTAGAACCAGGGATTAGAGTCTCAGAATAAGGGATTGTACATTTAGGACTGAGATGAGGAGAAATTTCTTCACTCAGAGGATTGTAATTCTATGGAATTCTCTGCCTCAGAGGGCTGTGGATACATAGTCATTGAGTGTATTCAAGACAGCAATCAATAGATTTTTAGATATTAAGGAAATCAGGAGAGATGGGGATAGTGCAGGCAAGTGGAGTAAAGGTAGAAGATCAGCCATGATCTTATTGTATGTTGGAGCAGGCTCAAGGAGCGAAATGGATTACTCCTGCTCCTCTTTCTTATGTTTTTATGTAAAATTACGACTCATGGGAATGGGGGTAATATACTAGCATGGATTGAGGATTGGTTAATGGACAGAAAACAGAGAGTAGGGATAAATAAGACGTTTTTTGGTTGGCAGGCTGTAACAAGCAGGGTACTGCAAGGATCAATGCTTGGGCCTCAAATATTTACTGTCTATATTAATGACTTAGATAAAGGACTGAGTGTAATATATCCAAGGTTGCCGATGATACAAATTTAGGTGGGAAAATCATCATCATCATCATCATAGGCAGTCCCTCTGAATCGAGGAAGACTTGCTTCCACTCTTAAAATGAGTCCTTAGGTAGCTGAACAGTCCAATACGAGAACCACAGTCCCTGTCACAGGTGGGACAGATAGTCGTTGAGGGTAAGGGAGAGTGGGACAGGTTTGCCGCACGCTCTTTCCGCTGCCTGCACTTGATTTCTGCACGCTCTCGGTGATGAGACTCAAGGTGCTCAGCGCCCTCCCAGATTCACTTCCTCCACTTAGGGTGGTCTTTGGCCAAGGACTCCCAGATGTCAGTGGGGATGTTGCACTTTATCAGGGAGGCTTTGAGGGTGTCCTTGTAACGTTTCCTCTGCCCACCTTTGGCTCATTTGCCATGAAGAGAAAGTAAGCTGTGAGGAAAATGCAAAGAGGCTGCAGAGAGATAGAGACAGGCTGGCTGAGTGGGCAAGAACATGGCAAAAGGAATACAATGTGTGAAGTTATCCACTTTGGTTGGAAAAACAATAAAGCAGAATATTTTTTCAATGGTGAGAGACTGGAAAATGTTTGCATTCAGAGAGCCTAGGTGTCCTTGTACATGAATCACAGAATGTTAACATGCAGACACAACAATGAATTAAGAAAGCAAATAGTGTGTTAGCTTTTGTTACAATGGGATTAGAGTATAAGAGTAAATAAGTCGTACTACAATTAGACAGGGCATTGGTGAGGCCACACCTGGAGTACTGTGTACAGTTCTGATCTCCTTATCCAAGGAAAGACATACTTGCCTTAGAGGGAGTGCAACAAAGGTTCACTAGACTGTTCGTGGGATGAGGGGATTGCCCAATGAGGAGAGATTGAGTAGACTAGGTCTATATTCCTGAGAGTTTAGAAGAATGAGAGATGTTCTAATTGAAACATGTACAATTCATAAGGGGCTTGACAGGGTAAATGCTAGGGAAATGTTTTCCCTGGCTGGGGAATCTAGAACACAGGGTCACAGTCTCAGAATACGGGGTGCGCCATTTCGGACTGAGATGAGGAGAAATGTCTTCACTCAGAGGGTTGCGAATCTTTGGAATTCACTTCCCCAGCAAGCTATGGAGGCTCAGTCATTGAGCATATTCAAGACAGAGGCCGATATAGTTTGGGGAACTAAGGGAATTAAGGGATATGGGATAGTGCAGGAAGGTAGAGTTGAGCTGGAAGATCAGCCATGATTTTGTTGAACGGTGGAGCAGGCTCAAAGGGCCAAATGGCCTACTCCAGTTCCTATTTCTTATGTAGTGCACTGACAGCGCTATGTTAGATTAAACTTCAAATGTCATGTGGCCTTGACGCCTTTAAAGATCCCGGCTGAAAACGCATCATGAATGACGTCATTGGGCCGGTTATGTGCTGGTTGGGCTTAATAGGCCACACTAAGGTACATTCATTTTCAGCAGCGAAATGGAGCCAGCAGCGGGTTTGTGACCCCCCACGGACACTGCCCACACCGGACCCGCCCAGGTAAACAAAATTCCAGCCTATATATTAGAAAATAGTTTCTACTAATCCATTAAGTTTGGTTTAGTTAAAAGTTTTTACGATTTTCTATATCACAAATAATTATATCCATCGATACTGATCAAAGCTTAATTGAATTCATATTACTGAGACATATATATTATTACATTTTAAATGTCCCAATGGGCACATATTTTATATGACTATGTTTACCTTGTACTTAAATGTGAGAGATGTGTTGTGTAATTTAGCACGAAAATACATCAAAGCTGTGATATGAGTTTTTGTACTTAGAATGATGCAGAATATTGTTATAATGTGAGTTGCTTTATAGACTTACATGTTGAGTTCTTCAGCCATCCAACTAAAGTCATCATGAATGAAGGACAGCATTCTGCATAACTCATAATTAAGATTATAATTTATTGTATAGCTTTGACTGAATGTGTGCAAGAGGGTTCCGAAGCACTGTAGGTTCAAACTATACAACGGCATGGAAGGGTCCACTCAGCCAAACCAAAACAAATAGCCCATGGAAACTGAACAGCCTGGCTCCAGTAAGTCTTGTATGGAATTGAGGGACAGATAAGTGCTGAATGAGTGAAAGAAATATCTTGTGATGCTTAAGCAAATGTATATTAATTTCACAACTGTAACACATTTTCTACCTGGTAATATATAAAACAGTATTTTGAAGTGTTTTATGGAGAATTATAGTCATTATGTTATTTGCTTTAGTCTGCACAGGTAAAAGCTTATAGAAAAAGATTGTTTGCTTGCTGTAGACTTGTAAGAAAAGATCCAAAATTTTGAGATCAATATATATTTATAAATCTTCAAAAAAAATTAACCAATACTGACCGAATATAAAATATGTGTTATGTATGCAATAAAGGTTCAAGCTGAGTACTGTTTAACTAAGCAAGGTACAACCTTGGCTCTGCTTTATTTAAGCCCTCAGTGCCTGCCTCTCAAAATGGCTGGCCTTTTATACCTGAGCAGCACCATGTGCGTGCTGTTCAGTGGCCTCCAACAATGACGCCATTTGGTGGCTACAAACAGAATGTACATACATGGCAATAACCCTCTCTGAGATCTTATCACAGTCTTTCACAGGTTGAGACGGTCCGGTGCTTTGCGCTCCCGGGTTGACCGTCTCAGTTCGATTCCAGCCTTGGGTGAGTTTGCGGGGTCTGTTGTGGCTGATGGCTGGATGACTGACTTGTTGGGGGTGGCAGTGGCCATGTCAGGAATTGCAAGTCCACTTTTATTGAACAGGTCCATGATGGAAATTCCGGGTTCACTGATGACCCTTGAGTCCTCTGAAGACTGCTGGTAGGTTGGTTGGTCGTCGATGGTTTCTTCATCCGACTGTTCTGACTCATCTGTGTGCCTAAGCTTTGTCTGGTCCATGTGTTTCCTGAAAGTTTGCCCATTCTTGAGCTTAATAATGAATACTCTGTTGCCCTCCTTGGCCATGGCCATATCAGCGATCCATTTGGGACCCTGACCATAGTTCAACACATATAAAGGATCATTAACAGAAATCTCGCGTGACACAGTTGCGCGATCGTGGTACCCTTGTTGACTTTGTCTTCTGTATTCAACATGGTTATTTAAATCAGGGTGTACCAGAGATAGCTTGGTCTTAAGACCTCTTTTCATCATGAGTTTAGCAGGTGAGACCCCTGTGAGTGTGTGGGGTCTTGTCCTCTAACTCAGCAGTATGCAGGACAAGCGGGTCTGCAGTGACCCCTGGGTTACTCCCCTCATACTTTGCTTGATCATTTGTATGGCACATTCAGCTTGCCCATTGAACGCAGGCTTGAACTGTGCTGACCTTACCTTTTTTATGCCATTAAGTTTCACAAACTCCTGACTGGTGAAGCACGACCCATTGTCGCTCACCACTATGTCCGGCAGACCATGTGTCGCGAACATGACTTTGAGATTCTCTATGGTTGCCGTGGATGTGCTGGATGACATGATTATGCATTCTATCCACTTTGAATAAGTGTCCACGCCCACTAAAAACAACTTGCCCAAGAAGGGATCTGCAAAATCTACATGGATCCTGGACCAAGGTTTGGATGGCCACGACCACAGGCTCAGCGGCGATTCCACTGGTGCTTTGCTGAGCTGCATGCAGGTGTTGCACTGATGCACGCATGCTTCCAGCTCAGAATCAATTCCTGGCCACCATACATGGGACCTGCCGATAGCCTTCATCATCGCTATACCAGGATGTGTGCTGTGTAACTCACGCACGAACTTCTCTCTCCCTTTCTTGGGCATTACAACGCGATTGCCCCACAATATGAATAGACAGTTCGTCCTTGCGAAGAATGTACAGTTTGGCCTCCTCGCACATTTGCTTAGGTATAGCAGACCAAACCCCTTTGAGGATGCAACCCTTTACCACCGATAAAATCGGGTCCTGGCTGGTCCAGATCTTAACTTGTTGAGCTGTGACAGGGGTACCTTCACTCTCAAAAGCATCCATGATTAACATTAGATCCGTCGGTTGTGGTTTTTCCACCTCCGGGGTGGGCAACAGCAACCGGCTCAAAGCATAGGCACAATTCTCTGTGCCAGGTCTGTGGCGAATGACAATCATAGGCAGATAATGTCAGTGCCCACCTTTGGTTGCGGGATGAAACGTTGGTATTGATACCTTTGCTCTCGGAAAACAATTAAATGACCGGCTTGTGATCAATCTCTAATTCGAACCTCAGACGGAACAGGTATTGATGCATCTTTTTAACACCATACACACACGCTAAAGCTTCTTTTTCTACCATGCTGTCGGCTCTTTCTGCTTTCGCCAAACTTTTGGATGCATACGCGATAGGTTGAAGTTTCCCCGACTCATTGGCTTGTTGGAGTACGCAACCAATTCCATATGACGATGCGTCACAGACCAAAACTAAACGTTTACATGGGTCATAATGTACCAGCAGCTTGTTCGAACAAAGCAGATTGGTGGCTTTCTCGAAAGCTCTGTCTTGCAATGCGCCTCACACCCAGTTGTTGCCTTTTCTCAATAGCATGTGCAGTAATTCAATTAAGGTGCCCAATTTAGGTAGGAAGTTACCAAAGTAGTTAAGTAGGCCCAGGAAAGAACGCTGCTCCATCACGTTCTGCGGCTTGGGTGCATTCTTGATGGCTTTGGTTTTCACATCAGTAGGTCTGATGCCATCAGCAGCGATTTTCCTCCTGAGGAATTCGACCTCCGGTGCCATGAAGACGCACTTTGAGCATTTAAGTCTGAGTCCCACTCTTCCAAAAGCAGTAGAACCTCTTCCAGGTTGTTCAGATGTTCCTTGGAGTCATGACCGGTGATCAGGATGTCATCTTGGAACACGACGGTTCTGGGAATGGACTTCAGTAGACTTTCCATATTCCTTTGGAATATTGCTGCAGCTGAGCGAATTCCAAATGGGCACCTATGGTAAATAAACAGTCCTTTATACGTGTTAATGCACGTTAGCCTCTTCAACATCTCGACCAACTTCTGTGTCACATATGCCGACGTCAAGTCCAGTTTTGTGAACGACTTCCCTTCGGCTAGCATCGCAAACAAGTCATCAGCCTTCGGTAACGGGTACTGATCTTGTAGTCTCCACAGATTCTGACTGTGCCATCACATTTCAGCACAGTAACAATGGGGCTGGCCCATTTATTAAATTCGACTGGTGATATGATCCATTCACGCTGGAGTCTGTCTAGTTCAATTTCGACCTTCTCTCTCACAATATGCGGCACTGCCCGAGCTTTATGATGGACGGATCTTGCATCTGAGTCCAAGTGGATCTGCACCTTGGCTCCCGTGAAGTTGCTGATATCCAGTTCAAACAGCGAGGGGAACTTGCTCAATACTTGGGCACATGTATCTTCCTCTGACGACAACGCCTTTATGTCGTTCCAGTCGCATCTGATTTTCTCCAACCAGCTCCTGCTGAGCAGCATTGGGCCATTGCCTGGAACAATCCACAGCGGTAACTCGTGAACCGCACTGTTATATGACATATTAATTTGTGCACTGCCAATCATCTTTGGTGTATGTGTGCAGCTTGGCGTTAACAGGGTTCAGCCTGGGCCTCACAGTCTTAGTATCCCACAGCTTATAAAATGCCCTCTCATTCATGATCGATTGACTCGCCCCCGTGTCCAGTTCCATCGATACCAGTATCCCGTTAAACTTCACATTAATCAAAATTGGTTTACACTTGGTTATGAAGGAGTACAGTCCATACACTTCCTCCTCTGGCATCTCGGATTGCATATCCGGATCCGTGTTAGTCTGACTCTCATCCTCCATGTGGTGTGTTGCAGTTCGCTTGCTCATCTGCGGACACTTGTGCTGGAGATGCCCCACTCTCAGACAGCCTTTGCAACTATGTTGCTTAAATCGGCACTGCAGGTGCCGATGATTTCCCCACAATGCCAACACGGAGAAGTCGGATACATTCCCGCTGGCGGACTTTGGGCAGCCACAGGTTTCGCGAACGCAGCTGGATAGGCCCTGCCATGTGCCGCTCTGCCGAATGCTGAATCAATTGCATTTACAGTACTTGCCGAGGTTCGGTTCTTCACCGCTATTTGCTTTAAACTCCTGTCCGTCGTCATACATGATTGAGTGATCTGGATGGCCCTTTTTAAATCCAACTCCTCCACCGTCAGAAGTCTGTGCAGGATCACCTCGTGGTTGATACCGATAACAAAGAAGTCCCGCAGCATGTCTATCAACACCGTCCTGAATTTGCATGGTCCTGCTAGACATCTCAGGTCGGCAACGAATTCCGCCGTGCTCTGGCCCTCCGATCGAATGTGTGTATAAAACCTGTATCTCGCGATGATGATGCCATCGTTTGGCTTGAGGTGCTCCCATACCAATGCACACAACTCCTCGTACATTTTCTCTGTTGGATCACTAGGCATGAGTAGATTCTTTATCAGATCGTAGATCTTTGAACTGCACACAGTGAGGAACATGGCCGGGCACCGATCTGCATCGTCGACCCCCTTCATTTTGTTGGCCACGAAGTACTGGTTCAAACAGCTCATAAGGTCTGCCCAATCTTCTCCCTCCACGAATCGCTCTAAAAATCCAATCGTGCTCATTTTGCAAACAAAGGTTCTTGTATTCTCATTGCCAAATGTTATATATGCATTAAAGGTTCAAACTGAGTACTGTTTAACTAAGCAAGGTACAACCTTGGCTCTGCTTTATTTAGCCCCCCAGTGCCTGACTCTCAAAATGACTGGCCTTTTATACCTGAGCAGCATCATGTGCGAGCTGCTCAGTGGCCTTCAACAATGACGCCATCTGGTGGCTACAAACAGAATGTACACACATGACAATATGGAAGAACAGAAAACTTGGATTGTGTCACAAGGCTTTAGCATAAAGAAATGGTTCAATAGTGTCATGTGCCACAGCAGAGAAGCTTGAGTGGTTTATCGTTATTGCAACTCCAAGAATGAATTACTACCTTCCAATGCTGCATAATGAGAACCCAACTATTACTTAAATGATAATAGACAAACTTCAGTTTTGCTGTTGTTGAGTTAATTTCTTCTGCCATCACCATGTTTTACTTGTTGAGTTTGGATGTGTTGCAGCTGCAGTACTTATATGTTACAAGTAGTCACACCCTGTGTCAGTGAGAGAAGGTGAAACAAATACATCTCTTTCAGCATGTTGCAGGGATATTCATTGTCTTGCATGCTTACCACATCATCTTGATATACTGCGAGAGAAAAACCAATACTTTGTCTTAGCCAGAGATTGATTAAGCTTACAGGAAACAAAACATTTATGTTGGCGTACGTTTTTATTCCTCGTTCTTCATTTAAGACTTTGGTAATCTGCAGTGTTAGTTTGGTGAGCAAGAATAACTGGCTTTAAAAAAAAATTAAGAACATACCTTCCTACTGTTGTAATATGTCCTTGCCAAATTCAAAGCCAATTGATTGGGTAGTGGCAACAATGATAATGGTTGTCACTGACCAATAGTCCAATCAATGTAAAGCTTCATTGTGCAGATGACCTTGAGATGAACTCCTGAATAATCACTCAGTAATGGCAGCAACAAAATATCTCAAACAAAGTGACTATTCCTCAGTTTCACTATTGGAGTTTTGTCAGTTCAGTAAGAGAAAGAGACAATGTTGTACTGTTAGTATTGGGTTTGCAAACTGCATTATAAATGTGCTACATTCTAATTATAGCAAAGTACATAGGGGGACTGCTATTTTAGGTGATACAGTTCAATGATTTAACAAAAAGTTTACATAATAAATCAATATGTAATTAATGTTAGCAATAAATGTAAATGATGAAATTAGACATTTATCTCTCAATCAATTATTTGGATTTAGCTTGTTTTACAAACAACAAAAATTGCTAAACTTTCAAAAATAACAAAGTGGAGTTCTTAAAAAGTCAGTGGAATTATTTTAATATTTCATTTTTATGACTATTTATATTTCTTAAGGTGGGATAATCATTACCTCTCCCTGAGTTGTATATGATTGCTGTCATAACAGTTTCACAGATCCTTGAATTCAACATTGCTTAAGCAATTCAAAACTCTGGCGGCCTATATACTAGAGTCATATTTCAGGCTGGATGGCACTAAAAGGGCCATAATCTTTCACTGAATGGCTTTTGTGATGCACAAGCTGAGGCAAATTATTCAGCTCAAGGTTCAGACTGCACTGGGACTCCCGAGCTGTGGAGTGCACTGGAACGGTGTATATGCTTTTCGCGCACTGAAGCAGAATGGCCAGATTAATCCATAATGAAATGGGTAACTTTAGGCCTGCATAAATTTTCCAGCAGTCTTAGTATCCCAGGAATCTCTCAGTGAGATTAATGGCCAGCAGCCTTCCACATAATGAAGTAGTTTGCCTTGGCAATGTGCTCATGAATTTATTATGGTGTCTACCAGTGTGCTATATGGCCCAGACATCTTTATAAATCCTGGATTTAGAGCTGCAGCGATGAGCCATTTCAGTCCTAATGGGAAGCATGATTTATCACTGTGGTCCCTCATCCAGCCCCCTCCCAGACAGTTATAAAAGGAAAATTCAGGTCATATCGATGGAAATGAAATGTGAAGGTAATTAGATAATGCAAAGTGGAAATTGGAAGGGAGCACTATTGAAATTTTAAATATGTTGGTGATTTTGCTTTTGAGCAATTATATCAAGCTGATTTATTCTTACAGTTTATAATCACTTAACAACCTGTGGCTGAACTTTAACTGGAGCAGATGTCTTAATAATTAAGAGCTCAAGACTTGTCCTGATTATTTTCAATTGTAAAAATAATTTATTTATGGAAATGGCTACCTGTAATTTATACAGTTCTGAGGAAACAGCATCAAATGTATTTTCACTTCGAGATTCTACTTGAAAGTTTCACCAGTCAGCCAGTCAAGTGCAGATTTAAAAAAAAAATTGTTTTCACAGATTAAGATGTTGCAGGATTTTAGAAACCATATTGGGTGGTTTATCCAAGCCCTGGGCAGCATTCACCTGCATATGAGTTTCAATACCATTTACATGTTACCACTACTAAGTGGCTGCAAGAACTATTAACAGTGCTAGCAGACACTATTCAGGTCAGTGAAGGTGTCTATCCTCAGTGTATTGTAATTCCTTCGAATGGGGTTTATACAGTGACAGCCTCTATATAGAAACATAATGATAACAAATAAAATGGCTGTCTTTATGCAAAGGTTTCCACAAATATAGACCATTAAAAGTATGAATACAGATAACAATGGACAATAGCGGAGCAGGTTTTGAAGCCCTGATTAAGTTCAAACCAGAATATTTAGGTGCTAGTGAAAAGTTAACCAGCGTTGTGGTAAGTCGACAGAGTATAATGGCCCAGAATTTGCAGGGCCGATGATGGTGAATGCACAGCGTAAAAGGTCCCGCAGGTTCCAGGTTTTCCCATGCGCTGCGCATGTGTGAAAACTTGGAACTTGCGATCTGTCAAGGTTTGCCTTTGACAGATCCTCCGAACCAAAAGAAAAACCACTTTCACTGGTGCAGAGTTGGCTATTTATCCAACTACTGCCCAGCAAATGCTCACAAAACCTTTATGCCTGGTAAACACCGGCCTAGGGCCTTCTTTTACCAGCGTAGGGGTTAATTTAAATGTTAAATTAAACATTTTTAAATAAAAAAATCATCCACAAACATTTAAAATTAGTTCATGTAAATTTTTGGCCCGGATTCAAATATTTAAAATTATTTTTCAAAAAATAAAATGTTTATTGTAAAGGAACTTTTAATTAAATGGGAACATTTATTTTTATTAGGAGCGTGTAAATACTTTAATTATTTGTGGATTCCATTACTTGTCATTAGGGGATTCCGTTCGGAAATGACAACGATGGAATCCTCCTTTCTGTTAGGAAGACCTGGCCCACATGATCGCAGGGATGCTTCCAAACTGCCTGCGTCCCTGGGATCTGTGGACTTTTGCGCAGGCTTACACCTGCAGGCCCAGGACCCGATGTCTCCCAAGCTCGGGAGCCAGCAGGTAGGTTCGTATTTTTTTTCGGGTCTGAGGCATATTCTGGAGTTACGCCTCTGACCGCAAATTCCCGTCCAATATTTTAGGAGAAATTTAAAGAGATCTGGACATACGCCTTTAAGTGGATGCAAGGGGGTGGGTAGGATTCTTTTAGCATTTAGAAAAGCTCAAAAGGCATATCAGAGAGGAGGTAAGTGCCAGGAAATCCAATGTGAAGGCATAAAACTCAGTCTGTTCAGAGTAGCAAACACCTGATCCCCTGTGTCATTGCTGGTGAAGTTAACATTATAATGCACGAGGTAGAACAAGAAGGGTTGCTTTGTTTGCCACTCCTTATTGCCCTCACAAAAAGACAGCAGTGCAGTATGCCTGGAATGAGCATAAGATATAAAAGGAAATGGCTGAAGTGCCACTGGCGGTGCCATGCCTGTGATAGAGGTTGGTTAAAGGTCAGATTATAGCATGCACCACAAGTCTGCCATTGCGTCCCTGATGAATTGAAGGCGACACACAAAGAATTCCTCAGACAATTCCAGGTAAGTGTGCCTTTGTTAGTGTTGTGGATGGGTAGATAATAGAAGGTAGCCACAATCCCCTGGTGCAAGTTCTCTTGCTTGGGATCCACGTGTTCCTTCTCTTCTTCCTCATGAGAACATATGGAAAGCAATATTCCCATAGAAAGACCCATTGTCGAAATTTCTGAGAAATAAGCAAAATATGGCGCTGTCAGAACCAATGGCGCAAAGTTTTCTCACCAAATGACAGGCTTAAAAAAACAACCATAAAAAAATGCATGAAAACAGTTTCAAACTGTTGTTTAATATCAATGCTTTGTGCTCCTCTGTCTCATTAAATCGACAGTTTGGCATTTAAGAGCTGCCTAGCAATCCTGGCACCTGCAGCGTATGTTTCTGAACTCCTCAGAACGGACATCCTGGCCTCAGAGAGAGTGCAAAGTCATCCTCATTATCATAGGCATTCCCTTGGAATCAAGGAAAACTTGCTTCCACTCTTAACATGAGTTCTTCGGTGGCTGTATAGTCCAATATGAGAACCATAGTCTCTGTCACAGGTGGGGCAGATACTTGTTGAGGGAAGGGGTGGATGGGACTGGTTTGCCACACGCTCTTTCCGCTGCCTGCGCTTGATTTCTGTACTCTCTCGGCAACGAGACTTGAGGTGCTCAGCGCCCTCCCGGATGCTCTTCCTCCACTTAGGGTGGTCTTTGGCCAGGGTCTCCCAGGTGTCAGTGAGGATGTTGCACTTTAGCAGAGAGGCTTTGAGGGTGTCCTTGTAATAATTCCGCTGCCCACCTTTGACTCGTTTGCTGTGAAGGAGTTCCGAGTAGAGCGCTTGCTTTGGGAGTCTCGTATCTGGCATGCAAACTATGTGGCCTGCCCAGCGGAGCTGATCAGGTGTGGTCAGTGCTTCGATGCTGGGGTTGTTGGCTTGGTCGAGGACGCTAATGTTGGTGCGTCTGTCCTCCCAGGGGATTTGTAGGATCTTGTAGAGACATTGTGGAGACATTGCGGTGGTATTTGCAGAGACATTGTAGTGGTATTTCTCCAGCGATTGAGGTGTCTACTCTACATGGTCCAAGTTAAGGTAGAGTTATGAGGAAAGACTGCAGATACCGGGGATGTTTACATTGGGGGAAAACTACTTAGTGATGACCCTATTAAGGTGCTTAAAGACTTGTACTTATCTCATTCCTGTCACATCCTCAGGATGTTCCAAAGTGCTTCACAGCCAATTCATTACTTTTGGAAGTGCAGTCATTGTTGCTTTGTAGGCAACACTGCAACCAATTTACTCCAAGCAAGATTCAACAAACAGCAATGAGAATTTAAGATCTTCAAGGGAATAGATAAATTGGATCCCAGAAGGACGTTCACAAGCTCCAGGACAAGAGTAATGAATTCAATCTTAGATGAGAAAAGTTGAATATACAGTTAAATTATAACTTCAAGGCGCATAGGGTGGTAAATATATTAGATTAGCCAGGGAGGCAGCGGCAGTGGAGGATGTTATAAATCTCAAAAGGGTGATGGATGATTCTTTGACAGGTATTCTGCTTATGCAGAGTTGCTGCTGTGCTCCAAGTTGGTAGTGGCACCTGCCGAAAGCACACTGTAGGAAAACGGCTGTACAGTCCGTGAATTTTCACATATTAAAGTGAAATGAAGGAAAATCACAAGCACTGTACCCATGATCTTCTGCAATGACCTATGTGAAATTATCATTTCCATAGAAGTATAGGCTAAGAATATAATGCAGAATCAACCCTTCAATCTATTACTATACATTTTAGAAAGCAGGATGAGTGAGGAATTCTTTTTCTGTATTAAGGGAGTTGTCACTAAGGGGCGTTAATCCATATTTAGCATTTTTGTAGCATTTCAAAAAGTTTTCCTCCTTTATTTTTAAAAGGACTTTGAAAGGACAGAGTTATGGTGACTTTGAAGTCTACTTTAAAAGGAGAACTACTCCAGTACAACAACTGTAGGATGTATACACTATAAAGCTCCATTGGAAAGGGAGGGGTTGAAAGGAGGCATTGTGATCTTTTTACTGCTATTAAATATAACATCAATTGTTTCCCCAGAAACAGAAATTGCTAAATTTCATAAAGGGGTAAAAGATTTAAAATATTGATTAGATTTTGATTCTTTCCTTGGCAGGTTTACAGGGTTAATATTCATATTAAGAGAATTGTAATGTGAAGGCAGTTCTGCCCACCCTGCACCTCTCTGCAGCTGAACCTTCTTCACAGTACAATTCTCTTCATATGAATAACTGATTTCTGATATTGAGTCAATTTCATTGTTTTGAGGTTTCTGAGGACAATTTTCAGCTTCCCAACAGTTTATCTGATATCTCTGCCACTATTATTCTTTAAAAAAATCACTAGACAGAAAATTGCGGGCAGCACACCCCTGATTGTCCGAAATGAGCTGTTTGTGTTTGAGGCCTTGCCAGTGAGGTAGGACCTCTCAAACTTTATCCTCTTGTCAAAGAGGATCAGTTGCTAGGAAAAGAGGGAAAGTTTTGAAACAAACAGCCGAGCAGAAGTAAAACCTGTATTAGAGGTGCAGAAGTAGTATTAAAAGGATAGTGGATAATTGCCTTAAAAGCAAGACTTTTGTTTATAGCTATGTTAGAAGTGAAGAAACAATCTAGAACTACTTTGCTCTTTTGAGAGAATTAATTGTCAGCGCAGACTTGGTATGAAGATAAAGTAGTGGCAGATGAGTTAAATACTTTGCAATGATTTTCACTTCTGAAGACATTACTACATTCTCAGTACATCTAGAAATAATTGTAGGTGTGCAGCCAAAATTGCTTCTTTAGAAGTAAGTGTGGAACTGGTTCTAGCTCAGATTAACATACTCAAGACTGCTAAAGACATTTCTCTGGAGAGCTCAAAGAAATAGGGAAGACTCTATGTGAGAAACTGGCTAATATTCCGCAGATCATTAAGGTCTGGGTTGGTTTCCATAAATTGAAAGGATGGCTCATGTGCCCCTGGAAATGATAGGCCTGTAAGTTTGACTTCAGTAGTAGGGAAGTAGTTGGATAGTATTACATGGGATGTGCTACACAATCACTTGAAGAATTTGACAGTTATTAGGAATACCCAGCATGTGTTTAGGAAATTTAAACCCTGCCTCTCTAATGTGATTTAATTCTTTGGGGAAGTGACTAGAATGGTGAATGAAGGTAGTCCAGCTGATATTGTATAGCTTAACACCCAAAAGCATTTGATGAAGTGTTGCATACATGATAATTGGAAAAAAACATCACATAGGATTCTAAAACAGAGTTAAATAGGTAGCTGGTTGAAATGATATAAATGGGAATGGATCTGATTGGAATCTTGTTCGAGTGGAGTTCTACAAGGCTCTGTTTTGGGATCATTGTTGTTCATCATTTTCAATAATAATGTAGAGGAGTGCACAAATAGATGCATTAATGATAGGAAAACATGTGTGGGTTTGGTAAATTGGGCCAAATCAATAAGTTGCAGGCTGATTTAAATAAGTTAGATGAATGAACCCCGCATGTGCCAGATGTTATTTTTTGTGGGCAAGTACACTCATGCATTTAGTTAGTTAATTAGTTAGATAGGTAGAATCTCCTGTCCTAGTAGCATATAAGGCAACTCATTTCTTCCAGTTCTATATGTCCAGAGCAAGATATTTTACTCCATCGAAGTATCATCTTGCCTTACATAAGAACATAAGAAATAGGAGCAAGATTAGGCCATTTGGCCCCTCAAGCCTGATCCACCATTCAATAAGATCATGGCTGATCTGATCATGGACTCAGTTCCACTTCCCTGCCCGCTCTCCATAACTTTTTACTCCCTTATCACTCAAAAATCTGTCTTTCTCCGTCTTAAATATATTCAATGACCCAGCCTTCACAGCTCTCTGGGACAGAGAATTCCATAGATTTACAGCCCTCTGAGAGAAGAAATTCCTCCTCATCTCAGTTTTAAATGGGTGGCCCTTTATTCTGAGACTATGTGCCCTAGTTTTAGTTTTCCCTATGAGAGGAAATATCCTCTCGCATCCACCTTGTCGAGCCCCCTCATTATCTTATATGTTCGATAAGATCGCCTCTCGTTGGGCTAGATTTACCCCAAGTTTTGTCGGCGCACTGACCTCAAGCGCGCCGACTTTGCGGGCTGGAAACGGCGCCGGCAAAAACACGCCCACCCTGGCCGCTGCATGCAGACCCCAGAGTCCTGGCGTCGATGTTGAAGTGGGGGAGGGTGGAGCCAAACGCCCGCGCCGAAAATACTGCCAGCACCTTCATGCATGCGCAGGGGTGCCGGCCCCGACGTGTGTGCATGCGCAATAGACAGAGATAGAAAGAAAACTTGGCTCCAGCAGCTGCAACTTCCCTCCCCTATCCCAGGCCGAATGGCCTCACACACAGACCGGCCCGCTGCCTTTCCCGGGCAGACCTTCTCAGGTGGCTCGGTGGGCTCTCTCCCCCCCCCGCCCCCCAAAATTAAACGCAACTCCAGCAGCTTCTCGGGCGGCTCGGCGGACTCGCTCTCTTCCCCCCCACCCGCCTCCCGCGATTAAACGCGCAGCAGCTCCAGCAGCTGCAACTTCTCCTGTGCATCTTCCCTCCGTTATACCAGGCTGAATGGCCTCACACACAGGCCGGCCGGCTGCCTTTCCCGGGCAGACTTTAAAGATAAGGTAGGATTTACTTCTTTTTTTATTGTATTTTCTTGGTTTGAGCTTTTCCTTAATGTTTGCTGCTTGTATGTTGAGGTCCTCTCCAGTTCCCTTCCCTCCCCTATCCCTGCCTTAATGTCTGTTGAATGTGCGCTGCTTTTTCTTAACTGCCCGCAAGGTTTTTCAGAGCTGGCCACATATGCTGACCAAAGTGGATCTGAAGTACTTTTTTGCTGGCCAAAGTGGCATAAATGGCCAAAACTGACATAAGTGGCTTTTGAAAAATAAATGGACCTAAAAAAAACGTACCTAACTGACTTACTCTGGAGCAAATTTTATGGGGAAAATGGCATTTTCTACTTACGCCATAGAAAACAACTTACTCCAAAAAAAATTGATGCAAGTCATGGCCAAAATTTGGCCCACAGTTCTGAACTCCAATGTGTATAGGCCCAACCTACTCAGCCGACCATCATAAGTCAACCCCCTCATCTCTGGAATCAACTGAGTGAGCCTTCTCTGAATAGCCTCTAATGCAAGTATATCCTTCCTAAATACGGAGACCAAAACTGTACGCAGTACTCTAGGTGTGGCCTGACCAATACCCTATAGAGTTGTAGCAGGACTTCTCTGCTTTGATACTCCATCCCCCTTGCAATAAAAACAACATTCCATTTGCCTTCCTGATTAATAACTGTACCTGCATGCTAACTGTCATGTATCTCACACTACTGTATATAACTATCTTACCATGCTATACATGACTGTAACTAGATATGACCTGTAACCACAAGCATACTTTACCACCAGGGGTGCACTTGCAGGAGACACTGCATACCTGTTCCACACAGGATTATAAAGGCAGGTCTCAGGCAAGTGTGGCACTCGAGAGCTGTGAAATAAAGGTGCAGGTCCAGAGTGACCTTGACTTCAGCATGTGCCTCGTGTAAGTCTGTACTGCAGGGTCAGGACTTTACACTAACTTTTTGTGTTTCATGCACAAGGACCCCCAGGTCCCTCTGAACTGCAACACTTTGCAATTTTTCTCCATTTAAATTGTAATTTGCTTTTCTATTTTTTCTGCCAAAGCTCACATTTTGCCACATTATACTCCATCTGCCAGATTTTTGCCCACTCACTTAGCCTGTCTATATCCTTTTGCATTTTTTTTGTGTCCTCCTCACAATTTGCTTTTTCACCCATCTTTGTATCATCAGCAAACTTGGCTACACTACACTCGGTCCCTTCATCCAAGCCATTAATACAGATTGTAAATAGTTGAGGACCCAGCACCGATCCCTGCGGCATCCCACTAGTCCTTGTTTGCCAACTGGAAAATTACCCATTTATCCTGACTCTCTGTTTTCTGTTAGTTAGTCAATCCTCTATCCATGCTAATATATTACCCCCAACCCCATCAGTTTTTATGTGGCACCTTATCAAATGCCTTCTGGAAATCCAAATACACCACATCTACTGGTTCCCCCTTATCCACTCTGCTCGTTACATTCTCAAAGAAAACCAGCAAATTTGTCAAACATGATTTCCCTTTCATAAAACCATACTGGCTCTGCTTGATTGAATTATACTTTTCCAAATGGCCCGCTACTGCTTCCTTAATAATGGACTCTAGCATTTTCCCAATGACAGATATTAGGCTAACTGGTCTCTAGTTTCCTGCAGATCCAATCCAGCAGATCGTGGTTTTTACAATTGAAGTTTATATTTGCATGTCTGTAATGGACTTGCCTTATTTCTGGGTTGTTTCTGTACATGGACAGGTTGCTAGTCTGACTTCCAACTCCCTATCAAGAGAACCAGTGGACTGTCTCTAAACTGGCACCAGTCTGTCAACATGTCAACCACCAGCATAGCTGTCTGGGTTACAGGAGCATGCAAGTCTTTTCACCATGTCAAGGTGCAGTCCCTAGGGAAGGAAGAGAGATCTTGGCCAAAGGCCGCCCTAAGTGGAGGAAGCACATCCGGGAGGGCGCTGAGCACCTCGAGTTTCATCGCCGAGAGCGTGCAGAAATCAAGCAGAAAGAGCGCGCAGCAAACCAGTTGCACCCACCCCTTCCCTCAACGACTATCTGCCCCACCAGTGACAGAGACTGTGGTTCTCGTATTGGACTGTACAGCCACCTAAGAACTCAAGTTAAGAGTGGAAGCAAGTCTTCCTTGACTCCAAGAGACTGCCTATGTTGATGACGGATGGAATAATGCATTGGTGGTTGGGGGCATTCGGAGATTTCAAGCATCTTTGTAATATTTAAAGGTATCATTAAAGGTAAATCAATCCAGAAAGAGGTTTATTAATTTTGAAGAAAATTAGTTGATCATTCATTAAAGGTGCACAAGTACTGTGTGTTGGCTATAGAGAAAGCAAATATGGTTTTAGGTTGTACTGCTAGGACATTTGAATACAAACAAAAAGTACTCGGGCCATATAAGGCTCTGGTATGACCATACTTTGGCACTATTGCATATATTTTGGTCCTCGCAAATATTGAAAGAAATCAAGGTTCTAGCAAAAGTGCAGAGGTTGGCAACAAGGATAATACCAAATCTTAGAGCCTTTAATTATGAGGATGGCTTCAAGAGTTGAGAATAGTTTTTTTTATTTGGTGAAAAACAGGCTTAGAGAGGATGTGACTGAGATTTTAAAATTATGAAAGGATTGGATACAGTCCGGTTGGAAAATTTGTTTGAAATGTATAGGAATGATAGGACTGGAGATCATGACTATAAAATTAAAAATAACTTTGAGTTAGATGCAAGGAAGTTTTATTTTTGCAGAGTCATCATCCACTGGATCAGAGGCACATGATGAATAGAGTCACTACAGTCCTTTAAAAGGCAACTTAACAAGTTCCTGAGGGAAGAGATGATTATATGAGCTAAGTTGCGATTCTGATGAATTTGAGCTTCTGGAATTTGCGTGATAGCCTTGGGGATTTAGACAAGATTCTCCCATAGCTTCTCTTGAATTGGCACCAGTTTGTCTTTTGCCTGGGAGATAATGAAGTTGGAAAACCAGCGGAAACCCTGGAGAAATGACAAACAGCCGCAAAAATTCCAGTGAATATAATCAGAAGAGTGGCTAAATGATGTACGAGGTTACCCGTTGACTGGATGGGACAGGCTTGATGTGTCTTAATGTGTTTTTACATCATTTTTGTATGTTCGTATATGGAAACAAACATATTATTAGATTACAACGTTTATCTGGTCATTAAACAACCCATAACTGTAGTATTCTTACACACTACTATAAATTCACAGGAGGCACATTCTGTAGACAAAGTCTCTCTCTGACCTGAACCTTTATTTACAGGACCAAGAAGTGATGACCCTGCGTGGGACCTCCCTTTATATACCTGGATGACCAGGTGAGGAGTGTCTCCCACAAGTTCAACCCCTGTGGTCAAGGTGTGCATTTCTTAGGTGTATACAGTATGCAGTGTTGTTACATGAAGGTTACAGTTACATGAAGGTTACATACATGACATGATCTCCCCCCCCCCAAAGTCTTATGGGGTCAAAGATTAAGTCTTTCAGGCGGTCGACACTCTCTCGTGGAGCGCCGCAATTGGGGCTCTGGTTGTTGATCCTTGGCATGCATCTCTGTCAACTGGGCTGGCCGCAGGGACTGTGCTGCTGCTGAATGTTCTTGTTGCTCGTTCACTGGCGGTGGTGTGGGCAACATCTCATGATCTTCCTCAGGTTCCTCAGTGTCCATGCTGAACATTTTTTTTACTTGGTCCAGATGCTTACAGCATATCTGTCCATTGTTAAGTCTGACCACTATGACCCTATTCCCCTCTTTGCCAATTACAGTACCCTCAAGCCACTTGGGCCCCAAAGCGTGATTAAGAACAAAAACAGGGTCATCGATTTCTATACATCTCCCCTTTGAGTTACGGTCATGGCACTCATTTTGGGACTGGCGCTTACCCTCAACAATGTCTGACAGGACTGGATGAATGAGGGACAGCCGAGTTTTAAGTGTATGTTTCATGAGTAGTTCCGCGGGCGGGACTCTCGTGAGCGAATGCGGTCAGGACCTATAGGCCACCAGGAGGCACGATAGGCGGCATTGAAGGGAGGGTCCTTGAATCCAGAGCATGCCCTGTTTTATGATTTGGGCCGTACGTTCCGCCTGGCCATTGGAAGCCGGCTTGAACGGTGCCGTCCTGACATGTTTGATGCCATCGCCTGACATGAACTCCCGGAATTCATAGCTAGTGAAACACGGGCCGTTGTCGCTAACCAGGATGTCCGGCAAGCCGTGGGTCGCAAAGACCGCACGCAGACTCTCCACAGTGGTGGATGTCATACACGAATTCAATATCATGCACTTGATCCATTTCGAGTATGCATCAACAACAATGAGGAACATTATTTCCATGAACAGGCCCACGTAATCTATGTGACCATGGCCTGGTGGGCCAGGCCCACAGGCTGAGTGGGGCCTCCCTGGGGGCATTGCCCAGCTGGGCATATGTCGTGCACCTGCGAACACAGTGTTCTAGGTCTGAGTCAATTCCTGGCCACCATATATGTGACCGGGCAATGACCTTCATTCGCACGATGCCTGGGTGCTCGCTGTGGAGTTCTCTGATGAATGCTTCCCTGCCCTTCTGGGGCATGACTTACCAGCTTCCCCATAGTAGGCAGTCGGCTTGGATGGAGAGCTCATCCATCCGTCTGTGAAACGGTCTAACCTCCTTGGGGCATGTTCCGTGTGCGGGTGCCCAAACCCCAGTCAGGACACATTTCTTAATCAAGGATAGGAGGGGATCTCTGTTGGTCCAGATTTTGATCTGGTGGGCTGTGATGGGGGAGCCTGCGCTATCAAAGGCATCAACGGCCATGACCATCTCAGCGCTTTGCTCCGCTGCCCCCTCGGTGATGGCCAGTGGAAGCCTGCTGAGCACGTCAGCGCAATTTTCGGTGCCTGTCCGGTGCCGTATGGTGTAGTCATACGCAGCAAGCGTGAGAGTCCATCGCTGTATGCGAGCTGACGCATTGGCATTGAGAGCTTTGCTGTCTGACAACAGGGATGTTAATGGCTTGTGGTCCGTTTCTAACTCGAACCTTCTTCCAAAAAGGTACTGGTGCATCTTTTTCACCCCATAGACACATGCGAGTGCTTCCTTTTCAATCATCCCATATCCCCGTTCTGCTTGGGAGAGCGACCTGGAGGCATAAGCCACAGGTTGTAGTTGGCCCTCATCATTACTCTGCTGCAACATGCACCCAACCCCATAGGATGATGCATCACATGTCAAAACCAATTTCTTACAGGGTCAACAGTTTATTAGAACAAAGCAGATTCCGCACCCGATTGAAAGCCCGTTCCTGACAGTCCCCCCAAAACCAATCACAACCCTTATGCAGGAGCACGTGTAGCGGCTCCAACAATGTGCTTAAGTTCGGCAGAAAGTTCCCGAAATAGTTCAAGAGTCCCAGAAATGAACGCAACTCCGATGTGTTGCCAGGCCTGGGCGCACGACGAATTGCCTCCGTTTTTGATTCAGTGGGCCGGATCCCATCTGCGGCAACCCTCCTGCCCAAAAACTTGACCTCTGGGGCCAAAAACATACACTTGGGCTTCTTTAGTCGCAGGCCTAACCGGTCCAGTCGGCGTAGCACCTCCTCCAGGTTGTGGAGGTGTTCCTCGGTGTCTCGACCCGTGATAAGGATGTCGTCCTGAAATACGATTGATCCAGGGATGGATTTGAACAGGCTTTCCATGTTCCTTTGAAAGATAGCGGCTGCTGATCGAATGCCAAACGGACACCTGTTGTAGACAAACAGCCCCTTGTGCGCGGTGATGGTGGTCAGAAGCTTGGATTCTTCGGCCAGTTCCTGGGTCATGTAGGCTGAAGTGAGGTCCAACTTGGTGAACAGCTTGCCGCCTGCCAGCGTGGCAAAAGATCCTCCGCTCTCGGAAGCGGGTATTGGTCTTGTAGTGAGACTCGGTTGATGGTGGCCTTGTAGTCGCCATAGATCCTGACCGAGCCATCTGTTTTTAGAACAGGGATGATGGGGCTTGCTCAGTCGCTGAATTCACCGGGCGAAATTATGCCCTCTCTTAGCAACCTGTCCAACTCACTCTCAATTTTCTCCCGCATCACATACGGCACAGCTCTGGCTTTGTGGTGCACTGGTCTGGCGTCCGGGGTAATGCGTTTCACAACTTTGGTACCTTTGAAAGTCCCGACACCAGGTTGAAATAGTGACTCAAATTTCTGTAGGACCTGTGAACATGAACTTCGCTCGACAGATGAAATGGCGTGCACATCACCCCATTTCCAGTTCGTCTCGGCTAGCCAGCTCCTCCCCAAAAGCGCGGGACCATTTCCCTGGACAATCCAGAGTGGCAGCCGGTTCTCTGATCCATTATGTGTGACCACCAACATTATACTGCCTAGCACTGGGATGATCTCTTTGGTGTACGTCCGTAATTGCATGTCAATGCGTTCTAGTTTGGGCCTGTAGCTCTGAGTGGCCTTAGTTTGTCGAATTGTTGGGCACTCATAAGTGACTGGCTGGCCCCTGTGTCCAGCTCCATGCGTACTGGGATGCCGTTTAATAGGACTTTCATCATCATAGGTGGCGTTTTGATATATGATCTGTGGATGTTTGCCACATGAACCCGCTGAACTTCATCGTCCATTGCTTTGTTTCAAGCATCAACCTGCCTTGCAAACCCCTCTTCTGGTTCATCTGCCTCATAAATTAGCCTCGCTGCGGGCTTCCTGCACATTCTGGCTAAATGTCCACTGAAGTTACAATTTCTACAGATAAATTGTTGAAACCTACAGGTTTTTGCAGAATGTCTGCCGCCGCACCTCCAGCATGAGCTGAGATTGTGATGGTTATGAACAAAAGGGCTGTTACCAGGTATTCCTCTCTGATTGTCTCTTTGATTACTCTTGGGCATTCTGTTAATGGGTGTCAATGGCCCCATCCCGGGACGCATTGTCCACAGTGATGGCGTAAATGTCCGTTCAACCTGCCATTGTCTCTGATAAGGACCCACTCTCGAGTCTGTTGCTGCCTGGGTGGTGTCGAATTGCCCTTGCTTGCCTGTGGGGTTCTGAGTCGCGTTTACAATGTTAACTCCCTGATCCATCAACACGTTGGAAGCAGAGTTGCGCGCGTATATTATCTTGGTTTCCTCCTCCCCCGCCATGAAGGTCTGAGCCATCAACGCCGCCGCTTCCAAGGTCAAGTCCTAGGTCTCAATTAGCTTTCTGCAAATCATGGCATGACCAATGCCCTTCAATAAAGAAATCCCTTAACATCTAACCCCTGCAGGCGTCTGTGAACTTACGAGGCTGGCCAAGCGCCGAAGGTCCGCAACGAAGTCCGGTATGCTCTGTCCTTCCCGATGTCGGTGTGTATAGAATTGGTGTCGGGCCATGTGTATACTGCTCACCGGTTTGAGGTGCTCACCAATCAGTTTGCTGAGCTCTTCAAAGGTTTTGTCCGCCGGCTTCTCGGGTGCGAGCAGGTCTTTCATCAGTGCGTACATCTTAGGTCCACAGCTGGTCAGTAGATGCGCCCTTCGCTTGTCAGCCGCTGCATCTCCCAGCCAGTCCTTCATGACAAAGCACTGCTGGAGCCTCTCAATGAAATCATCCCAGTCCTCACCAACACAGTACCGTTCCTCTGTGCTACCGGTGGCCATTCTCGTGAGTCGTTGATTCCCATTTCTCGTCGCCAAATGTAATGTCCTCACACACTACTATAAATTCACACGAGGCACATTCTGCAGACAAGGTCACTCTGTGACCTGAACCTTTATTCACAGGACCAAGATGTGATGACCCTGCGTGGGACCTCCCTTTATATACCTGGATGACCAGGTGAGGAGTGTCTCCCACAAGTTCAGCCCCTGTGGTCAAGGTGTGCATTTCTTAGGTGTATACAGTATGCAGTGTTGTTACATGAAGGTTACAGTTACATGAAGGTTACATACATGACAATAACATTTTTATTTATTTATATTTTTATATTGTTTTACATTGTACAATATATTGCTTTATCTAACCAATAACTTGCTTATAATTTAAGTTTAAACTTTGTGTGTGTGTCAGGTGCCTGGCAGTCTTCACTTAACAGGTTATTATTTTGAAAACCCTCATGGCAAACACAACATGTATCTTTTTCATACATTTTTCATATTTCATCTGAATTGAAAAATTTATTAGACACCGCATCATCTGGAACGTGAACATGGAACAATCCTCTTGCAAATAATAGCTACACCTTTATTTATCTGTTTATCTAATTACTTGTTTCTATGTGAACTGTGCTACCCATTTAGATTAAGTAAAATATTAGTACATTGCGATTCAGATAATATTTCCCCATGTAATGAGAATGATTGTAACAGCTTTCCATTTCACATATTAAGCTTTGAAATCATGGAAGATCCACATTTTTTAAATATTGTTCAGCTAATAAGGTTTGTGGTCTTTCACAGACCATGGGCTAGAACCTCCACTTTATTTGCATGCTTAACGCCCACTTAACACCCATTTTACTGCTGAAATGTTGTATAATGCCCAGATATCGGCCATTTAGCCACAAAATGGAAACTGACGCGCATTGTTAGGAAACTTATCGCCGAGCGTTACTTTCCCCATGTGCTTAACGCCGGGAAAAAATATTACCGCCCACCTACTTTTTTTGGGCGGAATCATCAGAATGGGCGAATTCAACGCCCATAATATCGTCCAGCATTAATTTCCGCACTAATTTAACGTCGAGATTCAATAATACTGCCACCCATTTTTTTTTGTCGTGAAGAGCATATTTACTGAAACTAGCGGCCATGAGATCGCACAGTGTCAATTTCACCGCCTCGCACACATGTCGCCCTCAATATCGCTCACCCAAAAATCCGCCCACAAAAAGTGGAACTGTTCTGAATGAACACCAGCGGTGTGGCTGGCATTTTTAAAATCCCACTCTTATGTGAAGAGCTGATATCTGAACATTTTCCTGAAAGAGCATTGATGTGAGTGACAATGCTGACACACTGCTGTGTGTGTGCAGCTCAAACATCAATGGTGCCGATCAACTTAGTGCGAGTTAAAGTTTACGTTTATTGATGTTAAGTTGTATTTAACCCTTTCATGTTAAGGAATCACCAGTGTGTAACGGTGCAGCTATCTGAGACATTGAGAAACAAGGTTATGTTCAATAACAAAAATTTTATACGAACATTGGTCTGAAATCATAAGTATCACAGGCAATAACAACCAACCCCTGCCCACACCCCACTTTTTCCACCATTGACATAAGTCACATGTTGAACATGTCCAGCAACACAGAATACAAAGGCAAAGCAGGAGCGTGGTCCCCAGCCCCCACATATTGCAACAAATTGCATACATCCAGATGGAGATATAACACAGCCATCACCTGCGGACATGCACCTCACTTTCCTTCCCCCCTCCCCTTCTTCTCCCCACCTCTACCCCTTCCCCTCCTCGTTCCACGGCGCCTGGCTGAGGAGCCCCTTAGGGGGTGCCTCATTGGTGGGGGGGATGAAGGCAGATGCAGTCACTGCATGGGTACGGGAGCAGGGGGTGCTGAGGAGGCAACATTCTCTGGTGCAGAAGTAGGATCTTGGTCCTTGCTCTCATCTGTCATTCGCAGTGGTGGTGCGGAACCTAGGGGTGGAGTACCGCGCTCGGGGATCACTGGGAGGCCTGTGGCAGCAGTGTTCCTGGCTATCGCATCCAGGGCCTCCGCCATCCGCTGAATGTATTCGGTCATGGTGGCCAGCTGTTGGGATATGCCCCCTAATGCTTCAATGAGCTGGTCACCAATGTCTACAGGCCTCCTGGACAACTGTACCATCCCTCCGCTGTCATGTGGCATTTGTGGAACAGACCTGCCGTGCCCACGGGACCTCTGCGGGGTTGACGCTGTCATGGGAACAAATGGGGTGCCCTGTGGCGAGGTGCTTGGGGCCGGTACCTCCAGAGTGGAGGCGGGAATGACCGGAGGACCACTAGATTGCCTTGGGGTGGAATGGCTTCTGGAGCTTGGCGATGCAGGTTCCTCGAAGTCCGCGCTCTCATCCGTGGAGAACAGATGCAGTGAATTGACGGGCGAGAATCGGAGCTCCTCAGCACCAGATGTAGGATTATCAGCCGACTCCCTGCCGCAAGCCCCCACCTTCTGGCCTCTGTGGTCTTGTCTTGGGACGTGCTGCTGGCTGAGCTGCAAAACACAAATGAGGTTATTAGAGGAGAAGGGGGTGCTAGGGTGACGAGGTGTGTCCAGCATATGCACGACAAAAGCACCACCACTCTCAAAATCATCACAGACATCACATTTCATGACCATCAACACATTTGCATTCCAATGATTTTCATTAGGCCACCATTATTTCTGAGAATTTTAGAAATCATCTATCATATATGATTGTTCGGCTATGAGTGGGTGTGGCATCTATTGACTTTATATCACGCAATGATGTAAGCTTTACTCGCGTGGCATCACTTCAGGGTCTGCAGATGCATCCGTGGCTGTCCAAGTGTGCTTCTCCACGAGTGCGAGCACTCACTCCTCCATCTCAGTGATATCGCTGGGGACTGGTGGCCCCCCACCCGTTCGCCTCTGCACGGACCTCATCGTCGATAGCTTCTTCTGAAAAAGGTGACAGGACGACATGGCATGAGATCATTACGTGATATCATTGCTAGGTACTGTCACAGAGACTGATACAACACATAACCAACAGATGTAATCATGATTATTATGAAAATGTTCATTCTTTCCCTAAAGACGTACACCGTGACCGCAGGCTTTGAGTAAAAGTGAAAAACCTCACATCTGATGATAGTCACTCATGACTGTTACAAATCAAATTATATAAATACATAAGTACATGTAAATCAATGTAATATTTACTCTTGGGATCCCACAAGGTCGTTCCATCGTTTGCGGCATTGGTTGCCCTCACACACCTCATTGGTCACCGATGAGACCACCTCTGCTATCTCGGTCCATATCTTCTGGTATGCCTTTGGGGTGGGCTTCCCACACCCTCCCTGTGTCAAATCACCCCAGCGTAACTCGACCTTTTGCAGAAGGGAGGTATTTGTCTCGTCCGAGAACATCCTGGCTTTTTTGCAACTGCCAATGTGCTCCTCTCCCACCGCTTTCATTGCTCTCTCCAGCAAAAGTCTCCACAGCGAGCTGTGATGCCTCCTCCTCTCTCTCCATTATAGGCCAAATTCAGGCAAATATGGGGCTGGTAACAGCTACTTTTTGTTTGCTTACTTGCAGTGAAGCTCTAAAGTCTCCCTCCTTTCTCCCAAAGCAGCTATACCACACCCAGACACTCCTTCAGTCCCTCTGAGCTCCCTCTCTCTCTGTCTCCTCTTCTGCGCATGTCATGATGACGCTTGACCTCCTGAATCACGGGAATCGAGCGTTGCCATGCCGTTGCTAAGGATGGCCACACTTTACACAGAAGGTCAAAAAAATTTAACACTACCACCCATTTTATATCGCTCGCGGTAATGCCCATTTTCAAAAGTGGAGGCTAGGTGCTTTGAGAATGGGCGAGAAGCCGGCGATCTGAAATCTCTTTTTTAATGCCCACGCTGGAAATATCGCTCATTTTTGGGCAATAACCACAAAAGTGGAGGTTCTAGCCCCAAGATCTTTCACTTTAGACAATACAATGCCACAGTGGCTACATTTCAAAAGTGCTTCATTGGCTGTAAAGCGCTTTGTGACGTCCTGAGGTCATGAAAGGAGTTGTATAAATACAAATCTTTCTTTAAATGCGCGATACTATCTCTGCCACTCGTTATTCACCTCTTCCGATTTTCGTTTCCATTGAGTATCATCCAAAGTCAAAATTACCCCCACATGAGATGTTTGTTTAGTTTAGCAATTACAGCAAAGCCTATGTTCCAATTTTCAATCCTTCTCTCACAGAACCTTTTGAAACATCAAAGTTTCTTCCTTTTCCACGTCTCCCTTGTTCTTAGTCACTTTTATTCTCCCTTAACCTTTGCAATTTTCCCAAAAGTCATTCAAATCAAAAGCTGGATTATATGGCTTGTGACATCAGGGCAATGATAAAACAGGATAGAACAAAAGAGGTATCATTTTCTGGTGACATTGCAATGAAAAATTAAAGTAAAACAAAAATAGAAGAACGGTAGAGTTGGGCAGTTTCAAACATGTTTAGTTGGAAGAATATGATGAGAATTTAGCAAAATGAAGGTGCCATTAAACTGTAATAACTGGTTTATGTTAGAAAAGTAATAGCTGTGTAATGTTGCGATACAGGATGGAAAGGCATGTGTACAATGCTCTTATACTTTTGTAAAGTTGGTTACCAACTAATCCTCTGTGGCCAACATGTTGACAAACCAATACCTCATTGCTCATGTTACCCGAGCAATAAACAACATCCAAGAAAATGCTTCTCTTGCTTGAGTGGCTGTTTTTCTAAGAAAGATAATCAAAAAGAAATTCTGATTTCATAAGTTTTGCTTTACTTAACTCTCTCATTGCCAGATAACATTTTTAGATTCTGACAATAAAACAAAATTCACTTTTTAAAATTTTTCAGATGACTCTGTAATATTGCAAACCACCATTAATGGGGAATTTCAAAGTATCAGCAAGTAAACCACTTACACTGCTAGTTCTTTAAGAAATAACGAATTCTTCAATGGAAAATTAGCACTGTCAGCAGACAGAACACTTTGGGAAAGGTGGAATTTTCTTATCCTGCATTCATTTTTCCCTGGTGTAAAAGTACTTGAACCTTAGAGTAAAATCACCTTTTCTAAGTGCTCACACAGATCCTGAAATGTCTTGTGCTATAACATTTCCATTTATATCTCTTTTTGAATTCTGGCATCAAAGAGAATCAGTTTTTTAATAAAATGTATGGAGAAAATTAGCACTTCTCTCACTTCCAAGTATATAATTACTACCTTAATATATTACAAGTGCCCTATTTCCATAATGTGTTCTGCTTATATTGTATCTTCACAAATTAGCTTAACACTGTACTTTTCATGCAAAAAAATTGATGAATAGTCAACATTGATATTAATGAGGATAGAGAAGAGATATCTTGGTTTAATCTGTTTCATCGATGCTATATCGAAGATGTTGAACTGATAAACAGCCTGAACAATCCACTGAGTGGTAGGAAGACAGGGTGATGTGGTGGAATGAATCGTGGATCATGTCACATGTTGTGAATTTGCATTGCCGAGATATCTTTTGCCAGAAATTTATGAGCAGTTTCCATCAGATAGTTTTTAATACTTCAAACACTGCAATACTCATATTTCACATGTTTATGTAGTCAAACTATGGTGAGTTTTTAAACCCAAAAGATTATACTTGGAGGGAACGGTAGTTTGATATTCAGTCAAGCAAAAGAAACCTTGGATTATAAGGAATGGAACAATTTTTAGCTTTTCCCAGCAACTGCTTACTTCTGAAAGTAGTT